>NC_080545.1:19623635-19788635 GCF_028640845.1 Ahaetulla prasina | reverse complement strand
AAGGAAATAGAATTAACAAAATATGAAAAGAATTGATTAGAATTATGATTATAATAGGTAGAATTATAATAGCTAGATATTGGAAACTAGATGTGATTTTTAGAATAGAAGAGTGGAATTCTGAAATGTGGAAATTAGCTTTAAATGATAAAATGACATGTGATATTAAAATTAGAAGTGGTGTGTATAAAGAAGATATTTTCTGGAAGACTTGGAAACCATTTGTGGACTTTGCGCTTGGAACATTGGACGCTTCAGTACCTGTACCTCGAGAACGTGGATTTTGGCAATCATGAGGATATATCCGAAGACCCAAATCTTCCTTTTATGTATAGCACAAGGGTGTAATAATGTATTTTCTTTTTGTTTGTTTGTTGTAAAAAAAGTAATAAAAAAAAAATTAAAATATTTTTGTGACCTCCTACTTGACTTGAATATTCTGACTTGACTTTTCCCTTAGTAACTGCAGTCATAATTTATATTTAATGTAAATGCTGGGATTTTAGCTCATAATGTTTTATTTATTTATTTATTTATTTATTTATTTATTTATTTATTTATTTATTTATTTATTTATTTATTTATTTATTTTCTCACACAGTATATATAACTATACAATATATAAACATATATATAAGCATGAGTATATAATATCTATATTAATTGGATATAATGAAAGGAAACCATAGGACAGGAACGGTAGGCATACTTGTGGTCTTATGCACGCACCTTACAGACCTCTTAGGAATGGGGTGAGGTCAATAATAGACAGTTTTTGGTTGAAGCTTTGGGAATTTTGGGAAGAGACTGCAGAATCAGGTAGTGTATTCCAAGTATTAACAACTCTGTTACTGAAGTCATATTTTCTGCAATCAAGATTGGAGCGGTTAACATTAAGCTTAAATCTATTTTGTGCTCGTGTATTGTTGCAATTGAAGCTGAAGTAGTCTTCGACAGGAAGGACATTGTAATAGATGATTCTATGGGTTAAACTCAGGTCATTTCAAAGGCGGCATAGTTCTAAATTTTCTAAATCCAGGATTTCAAGTCTGGTGGAATAAGGTATTTTGTTGTATTCAGAGGAGCGGAGAACTCTTCTTGTAAAATATTTCTGGACACCTTCAATTGTATTGATGTCAGAAATGTGGTATGGGTTCCAGACAGTCGAGCTGTATTCAAGAATTAGTCTAGCAAATGTTTTATATGCTCTGGTTAGTAGTGTAGTGTTTTTGGAGAAGAAGCTACGCAAGATTAGGTTTACAACTCTTAAAGCCTTTTTTGTGATGTAGTTGCAGTGGGCTTTGGCACTTAGATCATTTGATATTTCTCTACATGGATTGTGTAAAATGTGCTAAAGGGGCCTAGGCTTACATTTGAGGCTTGGAAATAACCAAGCGTCAGCTGCCAAAGTTAAATAGACTTTGAACATTATTATTCACATTGCATATTCTGCAGCGCCTGTATTTTTACTTTTCTTCTAGCTGGCAAAGGTTTGATTAGAATAATATTCCCTATAAAGCTTAATAGAGATGTTTTTGCAGCAGCAAGATTGTGTTAGAAGTAGGAGGTTTCATGAATCTTTGTCAAAGTGAAGCACTTTTCAAAGTTGCTTCATCTAGCAATACAGCCTCTGGCTTCTAAAACACACTGAACTTTCCATATTGAGTCATGGAATCATAGAACTGGGAAAGACCATTTAGGCTACTGAATTCAATCCACTGCTTAGGGCAGGAATCCAATTAAAACATCCCCGAGAATCTTGAAATCGCATTTTTGCAGCTAAATTACAGCTAAATTACTCACCTTCAGTTAGTATTCACCTATTACAGGTAGTCCTCAACTTACGACAGAGCCTAAAATTTCTGTTGTTAAGGGAGACATTTGTTAGGTGAGTTTTGCCCCGTTTTACGGCCTTTCTTGCAACAGTTGTTAAGTGAATCACAGCAGTTGATAAGTTAGACACCCGGTTGTTAAGTGAATCCAGCTTCTCTATTGACTCTGCTTGTCAGAAGGTCACAAAAGGGGATCACATGACTCTCCAGGATACTGCAACCGTCATAAATATGACCCGGTTGCCAAGCGTCTGAATTTTGATCACTTGATCATGGGGATCAAAGCTGCAAAGTTGTAACTGTGAAAAACATTCATAGGTCACATTTTTCAGGGCCGTTGTAACTTTGAACGGCCACTAAATGAACTGTCATAAGTCGACAACTACCTGTATTCCAGTCACTTTTTCATTCAATTATTTTTGGCCCTCTTCTCTTACCTATCAAAGGTATTTCTTGATTTTTCTATCTGTAGCAAGTTTTAATTCACTGTTTCTGATGGAACGTGTATCTTTTTGTAAGAGAAGATGGGCCAAATTAACGATTGATCGGTTTTGTCTTTTTATCTTAAAAGACTTAGCTGCCTTTATGGAGCAGCTGGCATGCAGAATCTTTTCTTTCCTTTTCTTTCTTTCTTTCTTTCTTTCCTTCTTTCTTTCTTTCTTTCTTTCTTTCTTTTTTAAAAAAGAGCATATTCTAATCCCAAAAGCGCGCACAACATTGCTGTATTCATTCACTTGGATTAATAAGCAGCACGACATACTTCTAAAATACAGTGCAACTGCTCTCTCTCTCTCTGTCTGTTTAACATTTTTGTTTCTTTTGAATAAGTTGTATCCTTCAGATCAGGGGTCTCCAACCTTGGTCCCTTTAAGACTTGTGGACTTCAATTCCCAGACTTCCTCAGCCAACTTTGTTGACTGAGGGACTCTGGGAGTTGAAGTCCACAAGTCTTAAAGGGACCAAGGTTGGAGACCCCTGCTTCAGATGCTCTATTCATTCCTTGGACCCTGCCCAACAGCTCTATATAATATTTATTAAATCCTACTTGTCTTTCTTGGAACAAGAGTTAAAGCTTATCTTGTTTATTTTTGAAAAAATGAAAATATAAAGAAGAATGTTGTTTAGGAACCAATGTTCTTTTCATTTGTGAAGTTGGAACAGAGTATGATATGGGGGGGGCGGTGTCAGTGTTGACTTCTAGTAAGTATCAACTAGCAAAGCATCCCTGGCCTGCTCTTGAGTTGCCACAGGCAAGGGGGATGGGAAATCGATGAAGCAGCCAGCAGCCAAAGACAGGAGTGCATTCCAGACATATCTTTCTCAAGGCTGTCTCCCATGGTTACTCACAGCCGCTGGAGGTTTTATTGACAAGATAGAAGGAAGATTACATTTTGCTCTTTTATTTATAGAATGCAGCACATAAATGCAAAAAAGCATGATGAACTTTCAGATGCAAAAGAAATATAACATTGGTGATACCCTGCACAGATTCCGCAAGATTTCTTCAGGAAGAGTTTCAACTAACTCAGTCTTGCTTACAATTCTAGGGTTGATAGTCTCTTCTCTAAGTACTAACAGCTCAACTCTGTGAGATGTTTCAAATCAGCCTAGATCAGACCAAGATGCTAATTGGAGTAGCATGATGTACTGTATTAAGCTATCTAACAAAATGAAATTCAATGGTGAAAAAAGTAGGATTCTACATTTAGGCAATAATACCACTTTATAATGCCTTGGTAAGGCTACACTTGGAATACTGCATTCAGTTTTGGTCGCCACGATGTAAAAAAGATGTTGAGACTCTAAAAGAGTGCAAAGAAGAGCAATAAAGATGATTAGGGGACTGGAGGCTAAAACATATGAAGAACGGTTGCAGGAACTTGGTATGTCTAGTTTGATGAAAAGAAGGACTGGGGAGACATTATAGCAGTGTTCCAATATCTCAGGGGCTGCCACAAACAAGAGGGACCAAAGCTATTCTCCAAAGCACCTCAGGGTAGAATAAGAAGCAATGGGTGGAAACTAATCAAGAAGAGAAGCAACTTAGAACTAAGGAGAAATTTCCTGACAGTTAAGAACAATTAATAAGTGGAACAACTTGCCTCCAGAAGTTGTGAATGCTCCAACACTGGAAGTTTTTAAGAAGAGGTTGAATAACCATTTGTCTGAAGTGGTGTAGGGTTTCCTGCCTGAGCAGGGGGTTGGACTAGAAGACCTCAAGGTCCCTTCCAACTCTGTTATTCTATTCTAAGCTACACCTCCTTTTAACAAGTGCTAATTTGTTCATTTTTTGCATGGCATTTTTTAAAAAACAAAACTTTGTGGTTTATGATATTATCTGAATCCGAAACAGCCACCACTAAGGCAAATTAGGATTTACATTGGCTTTCATAGGTTAAAGTCTTGTTATGTACAAACACCATTTCCTGTTGGTGTCTATTTAGGGTCATTTCTAGCTTTAGTTTGCAATCAGCCTATCTCTGTATCCAGATCAGATCATACACATGTGTCAACTTCAAAACGGATCAGGCCTGCCCAGCTATCTTTTGATTTCTCAGCTTGCCATACAGTATGGGGGTGGAGGTCTGGAATGTCAGATCAGGCAACAAAAGATTATCAAGTGGGAACCAAGGTCATCTCAAAAGATGCTGGACAGCGACTAAGTGGAATTACAGATGCCAGAACACCTGATTGGACAAGGTGACCTGTGACAATAAGGGAGGGAATTATTTATTCTTTAATTATACTGAAATCGTGGAAAATAGTTAGATCTGGTTTTGTTTTCATCTGTGCCGAAATGATGTACTCATCATTCGAGAAAGTTGCAAGTCTCGGAGTGCTGAATTGGTTGGGTTCATTAGTCGGAACCTTGACACACATGTGATATTCCTGTGATTGAGGGATTCTGCAAAAAGAAGTCCTTGAAAAACCATCTTCAGGGTTGCTAAGACACTTTGGGTTCAAAGTCCAAGGGATACAATGAGAAGAAAGGCTTTCTCATAGGTGAAAACAGAAAAGTAGGCAAAATGCTATTGTCTAGATACACTGTATGTATTTTAAAATTTTGGAAGTTTCCTTTGCTGCTGAAAGCCAGTAGCTTCCCAGAAGCAAACCAATATGATTTTGTACTTCCTGAGTAAATCTTTCTAGAGCTAAAGGAATAAACTATATTCCTGAAGAAATCCTTGTGGTACCTTCATCCCATAATCGTTTCAGAATACAGCAACACAGTCAAAGCAAAAATATTAACTCAACATCTCCCGAACCAAGTGAAGTTTGAGTTTTCCAAATTCACCACCCTCTGGCTATTCTCTTTCTTGGCCTGATAAGCTTGCTGGCATGGCTAACTGATGAATTTAGCATCTTCTGGGGATGATGTGTTATCTCTTGTTTCTTCTGAAACAATGAAAAAAATATGGGAAGAATGCACCATCGCTACTGTATGTATAATATGCAGTGCAGGGGTGAAATCCAGCAGGTTCTGATTGGTTCTGGAGAACCGGTAGCGGAAATTTTGAGTAGTTTGGAGAACTGGTAAATACCGCCTCTGACTGGCCCCAGAATGGGGTGGGAATGGGGATTTTGCAGTATCCTTCCCCTGGAGTGGGGTCGGAATGGAAATTTTGCAGTATCCTTGTCCTGCCACGTCCACCAAGCCACACCACGCCCACCAAGCCATGCCCACAGAACCGGTAATAAAAAATTTACACTGATGCAGTGCAATAAAAACAGTACTTATATAATTAACCTTCATTCAGTACAAAACCGAGAGAAAGACAAGTAATAGAAAGAAAGTGGGAACTTTGGAGTGGAAGTTGCAAGAATGAAAATGTGAAATGAAATAAACAGGGTGAATCAAAGAGCTTAAGAACTGATAACTAACTATACTGTAATAGGGGTTCTAATATGAGTCAACAGTTAGGCTAAGATCCAAGGAAAGATAAAGTTTAAAAAATTTAGATTTGAAGAAAGGAAGATCGTACAAGGAAGTAAATCTTATGTTTTGAAAAGCTGCACCATAAATCTGATTCCCCCCCCTTTCCTCTTTCTCCCTCAGTTACTCATTCCTTCTTCAAGCAAGCCTGCCTGTGCAAATTCTAGGACTGTGGAGATTTCCAAAGTGTGTTCTATCTTGCATTCCTTACCTGTGGAAGACTCAAATTTGTTGCTGTTGTTAGTTGTGAAGTCATGTCCGACCCATCACAACCCATAGACAATATTCCTTCAGGCCTTCCTGTCCTCTACCATCCTCTGGAGTCCATTTAAGCTCAGACCTACTGCTTCAGTGACTCCATCCAGCCACCTCATTCTCTGTCGTCCCCTTCTTCTTTTGCCCTCAATCTTTCCCAGCATTAGGTTCTCCTCCAGTGAGCCCTTCCTTCTCATTAGGTGGCCAAAGTATTTCAGTTTCATCTTCAGGATCTGGCCTTCTAAAGAGTAGTCAGAGGGCAAAGTTGATCTCCTCTAGGACCAGTTTGATAACCTTGCAGTCCAAGGGACTTGCAGGAGTCTTCTCCAGCACCATGCTTCATACCTGCACAAAGTGAAAACTGATCAGTTTGCTGGAGGGAAAAGTGGAAGGGTCTAGAGACATGTCTAGCTACTCTGAGACTCATCCGTGAAAATGAGCAATTCCTAGAAAAGGTAAAAGTCTATATCAAAATCAAACACAGAAAGGGACAAACAACTACTAGGAAAAATGAAGCCTTAGAGGAGAGCACAGCAGCATCATTCAGAGGACAAAAAGAAAAAGATAAAAAGAGAGGACTGTCACTGTCATTGGATCTGAAAAATTAATCTCATAACTTCTACCTGGAAGAAAACATGCAAACACCTAACGAAGGGTTTTCATCAAGTATTCCAGCCACAGGGAGAAAAGTAACTCAGAATGTCACATGGATAATGAGATGACTCAGTTCTCCAAAGAGAAAAGAGCATATGGTGGTGATTGCTGATTCAATTTTCAGAGGAACAGAACCAGCAATTTGTAGAATGGACAACCTATCAAGGGAGATCTGTTGCCTTCCAGGTGCAAAGATCAGATATGTTACAGAGGGGCTTACCCAAATAATCAAGCCAACTGATTATTATCCCTTTCTCTTCTTTCATGTTGGGATGAACAATAAAAGAGTCTGAAAACCCATCAAGGGACTATACAGGCAGGAAGGCAAACGAGTTAAGAGCACAGGAGGTGTTTTGGTCAGTACTTCCAATAGCAGGTCAACCAGCCAAAGAAGGACAGGAGGATTCTAGAGATAAACCACTGGCTCAAGGATGATGCCATCGCAAAAACTTTGGATTTCTGGATGGTGGTTTACGTTATCTACATGATGGGCTTCTGGAAAGAAGATGGGCTGCACCTCAGAAGGATGGGGATTGGCTCATTCAAAGGGCTTTAAACTAAAACCAGAGGTGGGAAGGTGACCTATCTTTAGGACTAAACACAAAGCATAGATTTCAAGACAACAAATCAGTCAATAAGTAAGAGAAAGGTGACAAGGAAAGGAAAACTCAGGTATGAAACAGGAGACATGGCAAGCAAACACAGGTTCTGTACATAGGTTTCTGTAAAGGACTCAAATGCCTATACACTAATGCTTAAAGTATGGGAAACAAACAGGGAAAAGCTGAAATCCTAATATACGAGAGCCAGTATGATGTTACTATTGATATTACTGGTTCATGGTTCCATGGAATATACTCATGGTTGGAATATATCAGGGGTGCTATTCAGCAGGTTCTGACAGGTTCTGGAGAACCGGTAGCGGAAATTTTGAGTAGTTCAGAGAACCGGCAAATACCACCTCTGGATGGCCCCAGAGTGGGGTGGGAATGGGGATTTTGCAATATCCTCCCCCCAGGAGTGGGGTGGGAATGGGGATTTTGCAATATCCTTCCCCTAGGAGTGGGGTGGGAATGGAGATTTTGCAATATCCTTCCCCTGGAGTGGGGTGGGAATGGAGATTTTGCAGTATCCTTCCCCTGGAGTGGGGTGGGAATGGAGATTTTGCAGTATCCTTCCCCTGCCATGCCCACCAAACCACCCCACCCCTACCAAGCCATGCTCACAGAACCGGTAGTAAAAAAAAATTGAATTATACCACTGGAATATTCTGCTAAAGGGTATAATTTGCTCAAAAGAAACAGATCCAACGAAAAAGGAGGAGAAGTTGAACTGTGTGTAAATAATTACTATGGTGATAGTGAAATATATGATATCAAGGATGAAAGCCTTCTTTCTTTTTTAATTTTTATTTATTTTATTTTGTCAATCATATGTAAAGATAACAGGTAAAAGTATGGATACATGAAAAGAATAAGTAAAAAGGAATGTTAGGACAGGGACAGTAGGCACGCAGGTGCACTTATGTATGCCCCTTACAGACCTTTTAGGAATGGGGTGAGGTCAACAGTAGACAGTTTAAGCTTAAAGTTTTGGGGGTTTGGGGAAGAAACCACAGAGTCAGGTAGTGCATTCCAGGCATTGACCACTCTTGTTACTGAAGTCATATTTTCTGCAGTTGAGTTTGGATTGGTTTACCTTGAGTTTGTATCTATTATTTGCTCGTGTATTGTTGCGGTTGAAGCTGAAGTAGTCATTGACAGGTAGGACATTGTGGTAGATAATTTTATGTACTATGCTTAGGTCAGACTGAAATCGGCATAGTTCTAAGTTGTCTAAGCCCAAAATTTGTAGTCTGGTGGCAAAGATATTTTATTGCGAGCAGAGGAGTGGAGGGCTCTTCTTGTGAAATATCTCTGGACTCTCTTGATTGTATTATGTCTGATATGCAGTGCGGGTTCCAGACAGATGAGCTGTATTCAAGAATTGGTCTAGCAAATTTATTTATTTATTTATTTATTTATTTATTTATTTATTTATTTATTTTGTCACAACATCATACAAAAAGATTATATAGTATATACACATATAAACATATATAGGAAGAAGAAAAGAAAAACAATAGGACAGGAACGGTAGGCACGTTTGTGCGCTTATGCACGCCCCTTATGGTCCTCTTAGGAATGGGGTGAGGTCAATAGTAGAAAGTTTTTGGTTAAAGCTATTAGGATTATGGGAAGAGACCACAGAGTCAGGTAAAGTATTCCAAGCACTGATGATTCTGTTGCAGAAGTCATATTTTCTGCAATCTAGATTAAAGCGGTTTACATTAAGTTTAAATCTATTGGTTGCCCTTGTATTATTGCAATTAAAGCTGAAGTAGTCTTTGACAGGAAGGACATTACAATAGATGATTCTGTGAGTTAAACTTAGGTCTTGTCGAAGGCGACGGAGTTCCAAGTTTTCTAAGCCTAGGATTTCAAGTCTGGTGGGATAAGGTATTTTGTTGTTTTCAGAGGAATGGAGAACTCTTCTTGTAAAATATTTCTGGACACGTTCAATTGTATTGATGTCAGAGATGTGGTGAGGGTTCCAAACAGGTGAGCTGTATTCTAGAATTGGTCTAGCAAATGTTTTATATGCTCTGGTTAGTAGTGTGGTGTTTTTGGAAAAGAAGCTACGCAAAATTAGGTTTACAACTCTTAGAGCTTTTTTTGCTATGTAGTTGCAGTGGGCTTTGGCACTTAGATCATTTGACATGAAAACTCCAAGGTCTTTAACGGGATGGGGGTCGTCTGTAAGGTAATGTCCATCTAGTAAGTACTTAGTTTTAGGGTTCTTTTTCCTATATGTAAGACTGAGCATTTGCTGGTTGAAATTTGGAACTGCCAATTTTTAGACCAAGCGGTTAGATGGTCAAGGTCGTTTTGAATGATAGAAGTGTTGTCTGTGGTGTTAAATAGTTTGACATCGTCAGCAAAGAGAACACAATTACTTGAGATATGGTCACAAAGATCATTAATGTATAGAATAAAGAGTGTTGGTCCAAGGACGCTGCCTTGAGGAACGCCACTCTTGACAGGAACAGGATTTGATAAAGCATTGCCAATTTTGACCACTTGTTGTCTGTTAGACAGAAAAGCAGATATCCATTTGTGGAGGGGTCCTGAGATGCCATAGGATGTTAGTTTAAGGAGAAGTTTATCGTGTACTACTGAGTCAAAAGCTTTGCAGAAGTCTATGTAGATTGCATCTATTGATTTGCCTTGATCTAGATTTGAAGTCCATATGTTTTTGCAGTGGAGAAGTTGTAAGTTACATGATAACTTTTCCTGAAACCAAATTGTTTGTTGGAGAGTAGGTTGTTAGTTTCTAAGTGTGAGGTAATGGATTGATTGATGATAGATTCCATGACTTTGCAGGTGACGCAGCAAAGGGAGATCGGTCTGTAGTTTTCGACTAAGCTGGGGTCTCCTTTTTTGAAGATGGGGATGACTGTGGCTAGTGACCAAAGTTTGGGAAGAGAACTGGTAGTGAAAGCTTTATCAAAGATAATACTTAGGGGTTCAGCTATATTAATGGAAAGTTTTTTTAAGAAATATGCACATAGACCATCAGGTCCAATAGAAAGCGATGGTTTTAAGTTGTGAAGAGCTTTACCAACGTTGTCTTCTGTGAAATCTATATGAGTTAAATCATCATAGTCATTGCTGGTTCGTTTGTGGAATGTTGGATATGTGTTATCGGAGTTAACAAAAACTGAGCCAAAGAAAATGTTGAAGAGGTTTGCTTTGACTGTTTCGTCATTGCATTCTTTGTTGTTAGAATCTTTTAGTGGTGGGATGGATCTTGAATCTTTAAGTTTACTGTTGACAAAATTATAAAAGGCACGATTGGAATTTGTGCGTAGAAGGTTTTCTTCTTGCTTGGTGTGGTAATTTGTGCATTCAGTTTTATTTGGTTGCATATGTTTCTGTAACGGTTTCTGAAGTTTGTAACATAGCCTTTTTGTTTCTTTTCAGAGGATTTTTTTGATTGAAGCTTTTTATTGATATGGGTAGTTTGTTTTCTTGGACATGGTAGTCATTCGTGGTACATATAATTTAATGACTCTATTGATTTCAAGTAGGAAGATTCTATAGAGGTCATCAGCGGTTATGCAGGTTGCAAACAGATTTTGCCAGTTCAGAAGTGAAAGATCGTTGTTTATAAGGTCGTAATTGGCTTTCTTGAAGTTGTAGTTGGGAGTTCTGGTGTTATGACGATTTAAGTATGGACGTATATTGAGACGAAAATCAATCATGCAGTGGTCACTGTTTGAAAAAGGTTCTTTAATTTGTAGTCCGTAAATTGAGTTTGGATTGTTGCAGAAGATGAGGTCAAGGCAGTTGTTGAGTCTTGTATTGTTAGTTACAAGTTGTTCAAGACCTAGGTTTGTAACAGCGTTGTATAGTGTAGTATGGATTGGGTCAGTTGAACATTCATTGGTTGTCCAGTTAATGAGAGGTAGATTTAAGTCACCCAGGAAGATAAGAGGGTATGGGCAAGAGGTAGTCCATGTTAGCATTGAGGTTAGCATATTTGCGTGGGTAATGTCATAGTCGGGGGCTCTGTAGCATAGTAAGAATCGAAGAGTAGTGTCAAGGGATAGGTCGCATACTATAGTTTCAGGAAGAGAGAGTTTATGTGCTACTTGGATATTTTTTAGATTCAGTGTCTTTTGTAAAGATAGCCACTCCACCACCTCTTCGGTTTTCCCGATCTGATCGATAGACTTGATATTCTTTGTTTGAGATAATGGAGTCAGGAAGGGATGAATTCAGCCATGTTTCACAAACAAAAATGATATCAAATGTGCCACTGTTTAATAAGAGGATAAATTCAGGTAATTTGTTGACTATGCTTCTTGCATTTATCAATTTGCATTTGAGATCTGATATGATTGGTGTTGAAGAGGTAAGGGGCGTGCATACCTAGTTTTGGGTGTTAGTAGGTTGGGGGTTGTGGACAATAGATGGTTGTATAGATGGTTGGATGGTAGTTTGGGTGTTTTGTATGCTCTAGTTAGTAGTACAATATTACCAGAGAAGAAGCTAGGCAAGATTAAGTTGACAACTCTTAGTGCCTTTTTGGCAATGTTGTAACAATGTTGTAGCAATGTTGTTGCAATGTTGTTACAATGCTATTACATGTTGTTCTTGAAAATATTTAGGTCAGTATTAGGGGAAAAAGAAATTACATTGCTATACAGGCCACCCAACCAAGCAGAAAAAATAGATGAATTTATGAGGAACAGAAAACTGTAAGGAAGAGATTCACTTCTCATCCCACTTGGATTGTATGGCTACAAATAATTAGACAATGAAATGAATTTGATCAAAGCATTTTATTATAGAGGATATTCAAAATAAAAAAAGTCATAACTAATAGAACAGTGACATGAGCAAAAAGAATTTTAACACTCTGGACTGAAGTTTTAAATCTGAATTTGAGATGAAAGATGAAAAAAAAAAAGAATTGTCATTAAAAAAGAAGTGGGGGGGGGAGCAAGGCAGCCTAGTAGACTAAGCATCAATGAAACAATGTTGAGATCATATCCAACTTTCTGAAGGCATTTTAAAGGGGAAATATGATGGTAAAAAAAGAATGCTAAACCTAAGTGAGCCTGTGTGTGGAAATAGGGTGTGGACAAGTTATCGGAACAAAGAAAGATGTGGGGGGGATATGATTAAACCCCTATGCCAATACAATGTGTGTGTCACATTGTGTTTCATAATTTTAATAAAACTGAGCTCTGAAGATCAATTCATATTTTCAATTTTTTGCTTTCTACAATTTTTCTTAGATTCTGGTTCTATTTTTGTTTCATCTATTTGAGAGAGATGGGGGGGAGGGAGGGAGGGAGGGAGGGAGAGAGAGGACTCAGAGACTGATGATCGACGTACTCTTTCTGCTGGAAGTTGGTTCCAAACTTCAACTAGTCTTTTTGTGAAATAATACTAACTACTTTTGAACTACCCTCCTGTCAATTTGAGGTAATGCCCGTGTTCTTGATTTTTACTTAATATGGAAAATCCTGCCTTCTAGAGCCTTATTCATACCCTTAATATATTTACAAGTTTCAGTCATTCCTCCCTTTCCCTTCTGTCCAGTATGATTACCCGGTATGGCTAGCAAATGTTAAATACATTTTACATGTACTTAAAACTCCTGTAACTGCCTGTTGCTACTTTATGACGTGCTGTTCTGACCTAGGCTTCCTGAGACAGTAAAAAACATAAGATTAGTCCCCAGAACCCTTTTTTTATTTCAACAGCTGTGAATTATGTTCATTCCCAGCCTGTAATGAGTCACAAATAGTTTGTAAAGAGCCCGACAGAAGTCTGCCACAGTCCTTTGGGATAAGGCTGATAAGCACCCACCTTTATCTCCCTTGAGATGCTGCCAAAGACTTAATTGGCAATTGGATTTTTTAAGACACAATGAACCATGTACATCCAATGTTTGGTCCCCTTGCAAATGGAGCCTTGAAAGACAAATTATGAAGAATAATATAGATAACCATTCTGTCTGTCTGCCTGTTGGTCTCACAGTGATCTATAGAGAACATCTTTTGCACAAGCTTATTCTTATTCTAGAATCACACTTAAAGCGCTTCATCCCAATCTGAAGAACGTTTTCACTGCGATCATACTTTTTGCACATTCCTAGAAGAACATGCATGGGCCGCAAAATATTTCTTTCAGTGGGATGAGTTATTATACGAACCTGGATTCTCCCTTATTCAAATTCTTTGACTTAACTGGGCTATGGATCAGTCTGTTTCTCCTGTGAAAATCAATAGGACAAAACTGCCTTAAATCAATTTACTTTTGCTTCATTGGTTGGTGTATTAGCGATGCTCAATCTACACATTTTCAGGCCAGCTCTGCTTTCTGCTATCATTTACATGCAGTGTTTCCACTTACAATTACTACAGGAACTTCTTTTCACCCGTTACTCACACAGGAAATCCATACTCCATTTTCCAGTCTTATTCGGCTTATTATGAAGGGAGGGAGGGAGGGACGGTGGGCGGGAGAGAGAGAGAGAGAGAGAGAGAGAGAGAGAGAGAGAGAGCGCAGCACTTTTGAATTTCATGCAACTAAGTTCAATGCTGAAGATCAGAAAATAAAATATTTCCCATAGCTCTCAAGGGTGCCAAGATGCAAATCTTTGTTCTTGAACGTTTCCCCCCCGTGACTTACACTTGTTTGTGGCTGTTAGTAGCTTCTTTATCTCATTTCACTCAGTTTGCTTGTATGTTCAGTTAGAGCATTCAGGTATGAAAAATGATTTGCCGTGTAATGGATATACAGTCTGTTGGCACATTCTGTCTCAGATGCCAAGAGTTGGGCAATTTCTTAATCAGACAATGTCATCTGCATGGGCCTTTATCATAGCCTGGAATTACGGGATGCAGCCACTGTAGGAGACCAATTTTCCATGTTTCTTTAAACTCATTGACAACCCTAGAACAGCCTCATGGGAACATTCAAAGCCACCTCAAGTCAGACTATAGACCTTCCTACCCTCTCCTAAAATAATAGGGATGTGGTGGCTAAGTGGCTAAGATGCTGAACTTGTCAGTCGAAAGGTCGGCAGCTCAGCGGTTTGAATCCCTAGTGCCGCACATATGTGCTAGTCATTCCTGATTCTAAGAAGCGGTGTTCATCTCCGTTTCAAAGCTGAAGAGCCAGCGCTGTCTGAAGGCATCTCCATGGTCATATGGCCAGCATCACTAAATGCCAAAATGCATGGAATGCTGTTACCTTCCCACCAAAGGTGGTCCCTATTTTTTCTACTTGCATTTTTACGTGCTTTTGAACTGCTAAGTTGTAAGAAGCTGGGACAAGTAACAGGAGCTCACCGCGTTAGGCGGCACTAGGGATTCGAACCGCTGAACTGCCGACCTTTTGATCGACAAGCTCACATCTTAGCCCCTGAGCCACCGCATCCCTCCTTAGATTACACCATTTTGTAGAAGATCCCCTAAACATCTCAGATAGATTTCATACCCTAGAAGCTCACCTACTTTCCTATTTAAGAGAATCTGGCTCCGAAAAACAGGTAGCTTCATTTTGCCTTATGTGGTTCTTTGGATTCTATTAGTACAATTTTGTATAAATCTTATTCTGAGGAAACAGTGTTCTTCTCAGGATCTCCTATAGATGAATATGACAAGGATGAATGCATTGGACATAGTTCTTTTGAAAAACAAATATCCCCCTTAAATATTTTGTAGCCAGAATGGTCTGCCTGGATCCTGTAGGGCTAATATTGCTTTCCTTTCCAGTGATCAAAGGATCCAGTTGTTTATCTCTGAGAATGAGAAGAGAGTAAGCAATGGCGGTTCTCCCCCCATTTTTTATTTATTTATTTATTTATTTTGCTAAACTTGGGAGAAAGTTCTCTCTGGTAGAATTGAAGTCTATTAATTTTCCCCTCAGGATACTTGGGTAGATACCTCATGACAGATAAGAAAAGATGCTTTGGTATTATTCTCCTAAAGCCTGTCCCAAGGTAATTTACAGGGTCATTGAGTTTAATGCCATTTTTTAAAATTTGAATGGTCACAAACACTTTGATCCTGCAAGCATTTTAATAGATTAACAGAGTTGGAAGGGACCTTGTAGGTCATCTAGTCCAACCCCCTTCCCCTATACCATTTCTGACAGGTGGCAGTCCGGTCTCTTCTTGAAAGCTTCCAGTGATGAAGTTCCCACAACTTCTGAAGGCAACTTCTGTACCATTGGTTGATTGTTCTCACGGTCATAAAGTTCCACCTCATTTCTAGGTTGAATCTCTCCTTATTCACTTTCCATTCATTATTCCTTGTCTCATCTTCAGGTGCTTTGGAAAACAGGTTGACCCCCTTCTCTCTGTGACAGTCCCTCAAATATTGAAACATTGCCATCATGTCTTCCCTGGTCCTTCTCTTCATTAGACTATTTGATTTGAACATTTGCAAAGATCTAAGCTCTTCAAAAAGAACATTTCCATTTGTCTAAATTTTGGATACTGTACATCCATCCTCTTTCTACCCACCAACAGCTAGAACACACATAAAGTATTGTAGTATGCTGTCATTTCTTTCTGTGTTGTGAGTTTGATTTGTTGGGGAACAAATTACAAAACCCATGTGATTTATTTCTTTCTGTCTCTCTTAAACCAAAACAAAACAAAACAGAAAAAAATATTTCCTGGCTTTTAAAAGGGACAGGACTGAAATAAGCTGGCAAATTTCCACAATGTGAAATTGTAATCTGGGGGAAAGACCAAGCATTCGGTTTTTGTATACCATAGGGTCATTGCAACCAACATTATCATGTTACCTTACCTGATAATAAAACATCCGCTAGAAAATAGCCAAGCTCTGAGAACCAACAAGAACACAGCAGTTCAATCCATATATATCTGCTGTTGGAAATTTTGTATTGAATTGTGGTATAAGAATGTGAGATAAATAAACGCAAAATAAAACAGGGTGCTTTTCCTTTGAACGATGAAGTTCTTATCCTATGAAATTATATTCCAAAAGGGATTAAATAAATTTTAAATAAATCAACACTTTGAACCTTTCCTTAATCTTGATCTTTGGCATAACTCAATCCATGATGTATCAGAATAATTGCTCATCAGGAAAGTGATAGATTCTTGCTGGCTAACCAAATGCATTCACCATATCAGTGGTGATCTGGTGGAGAAATTGCCTGGATCACTGATTACAAAGCAATGCCATACATAGCTTCCAGAGCCCTAGTAAAAGCCATTATGTTATGCCGCATTGCACCTGGTCTATTTAGCTCCAAAGTTCTTAATCCTCACTTGTCTTATCAACCCAGCTTTCTGAAAATTAGAAAATATAGTTTGGATCATTTTCTCTAAAAAATAGGGGCTATGGTGATTTTTCTTTCTTTATGTATTCTCAGAATAGAATGCTACTGGGCCTCACACTAGAAGCCTGTTCAAGGGATACTGGATTTTATTGATTTTCCTCCCTTAATAGCCACCCCACTTTACACCTAGCAAATGTTTATATTGCCCATCATATAATTCCTTTCCCCTAAAAATACTGATCGTAAATATAAGCTTTTATTCATGTTCAGGTGCTATGAACTTAAGATCAGGAAACTAAGTTGGATATATGCTTACAGTATGTGGATATTCTTGACTTTATGCTTGCATGTTTTATTTATTTGAATTCCAAACATCTTTGGGGATATATATTTAATATGTGAATCAAAAGAAGCTTTTGGAACATAGTAACGATTTTACCAGGGGTAACATCCTGGTCTCATCAAAGATGGGTTTAAAATTCCCACTAAGATGGATGTAGCCAGAAATTGGCTTTAGGCGATTAGACCCTTTAATCTTTCACCAAGGTTTTCCCCCACCAATCTTTTTTCCTGATTGACAACTGCTAGCATCTTCAAAATTTTACACACCACTGTTGATATCTGCCTACTGAATTTCTAATGAGTTTTTCTCTCTTTCTCTCTTCTCTTTCTCTTGTTAGAATAGAATAGAATAACAGAGTTGGAAGGGACCTTGGAGGTCTTCTAGTCCAACCCGCTGCTCAGGCAGGAAACCCTACACCACTTCAGACAAATTGTTATCTAACATCTTAAAAACTTCCAGTGTTGGAGCATTCACAACTTCTGGAGGCAAATTGTTCTACCGATTAATTTTTCTCACTGTCAGGAAATTTATCCTTAGTTCTAAGTTGCTTCTCTCCATGATTAGTTTCCACCCATTGCTTCTTGTCCTACCCTCAGGTGCTTTGGATAATAACTTGACTTGATATATGGAGGGGTTTTTTTTATCATATAATGAGACTACTCACCATCCCTTAGGTCATGGGTCTCCAACCTTGGCAACTTTAAGACTGGTGGACTACAACTCCCAGAATTCCTCAGCCAGCTTTGCTGGCTGAGGAACTCTGGGAGTTGAAGTCCACAAGTCTTAAAGTTGCCAAGGTTGGAGACCTCTGCCTTAGGTCATCTTTCCCAAAGTATAAACAAATCTAAGTTAATAATGTTAACTAAAAACTACTCCATGCATCTTAGAAAAGGAAACAATTCTGTATCTTGGATCAAATAAATCTGTAGGCCTTTAAGGGGCCACAAAACCTTTGTTGTTCTTTTTTCTTTATTTGGCTTTTCCTCTTAGAGCTTCTTTCCAAACTCAAGAAGTCCCATGTGGACTTAAATCCTTTCCTCCTGAATTTAATTCATCTTAAGATGACAATCATGGATCTCAGTTGTATATATGAGGGCTTGCAATGATGATTAACAAAGGCATGTTGCTATTCTGAAGTGCAATGAAGTATGTAATTAAACATTTTCCCTCCCATACTGGGAACAGAGTTTTGAAGAGAACATTGTTTTATTGAAAAGTCAGCTTTATGCAGTGATTAAGTTCTTCTTAAGCCACAGACTTCTCTCGAAAAAACAGGCAGGCAGATTATTTTACTTATCTATATAGCATAAATTCTGCTATAGGTTTTAAAACTCTGGTCTTGTACACTTAGCTGAAATTAAGTTCACAGTACAAAATGGACCTTATATCAGTATAAATGCGATCACTGAAAAGTAATCCAATTATTACAGAACTATTGTTTACATTATGACTCAAAGAAGGATTTTTCTACCGTATTTCAATCTGCTCCCTTTGGGGTATTTTTGTGTTAATGTATCGCCCAGCTTGAGAGCTTTCTGACAATTTTATCACATTTTGCTCACTCCTACAAAAAGGCCGGATCCTGACAATGTTTAGGTATTGTTATTTGAAGGAGTCAACACAGCTGCAAATATTTTATAAATAGATCAATTCATTTCAAATGCTTATTTTTATGGCAACATTCATATGGAAAAATCATGAAGTGGCAGATGGGTGAGATTGCTTAGTTTGTTTTAATTCCTTTATGTTTCTGGTTGCCTGGTGTGTATTTATAGCAAGAAGGGCTGTGAATGAATGTTTGCTACGCTCAAGCGTTTGTTATCCTATGATTATGATAGGATTATACTATGATATGACTAAGTGGCTCAGTGGCTAAGACACTGAGCTTGTCGATCAGAAAGGTTCAGCAGTTCGGTGGTTCGAATCCCTAGCACAGTTCTCCTGCGTGAGCAAGGGGTTGGACTAGATCAGGGGTCTCCAACCTTGTCAACGTTAAGACTTGTGGACTTCAACTCCCAGAGTACCTTTGCTGGCTTTGGAACTCTGGGAGTTGAAGTCCACAAGTCTTAAAGTTGACAAGGTTGGAGACCCCTGGACTAGATGACCTCCTAGATGACCTGGAGGTTTGTTATTATTACTATTTTTACTATTACTATACTAGTTACTATTACTATTGTTACTGTTACTATTTATTTTAGCTCCCTTTACCTTGAATGAGTAAAAACCCTCTTTAAAAAGTCAATCAAAATTTGGAGGGTTGGCCCAGGAGAAAGTATTAATATGTCCCAGGCAAAATGGACAGTAACGCAGGAAGTGATAGATGTAGGAAAACACTATTTGGAGAATTAGCACAGAAACATGTCTAGAGTTCACATTCATAGTGGGTGACACCTGATTGCCTGAGGTGTATCTTTTTTTTTTTTTAAGGCAAGAAAGATCTTCAAACAGGCAACATCCATTCAAGAGGGGCAAGCCTTTGAGCAGGTGCCTTCTTGATATTTTTGTCTTCCGTCTACAGGCACAATGATGACTATTCCTGACAGCCAGCAATGGTTGGTGATCCATCGAGGGGTGGGCTGTTGGGGATTTGGTGGGATTTGGGAGAACCTCTAACTAAGATTCTGTGCAGTTCGGAGAACCCCCAAACCCCACTCCTGGATGGCCCCATCCACCCCACCATGCCCCTCCTAGGAGTCCCTGTGCGGGCTGTTTTGAATGCACATAAGTGCAGGGCACATGCAGAGGCTCAGGGAGGGTGAAAAACGGACCTACCGGAAATTCAGGAAGGCCGGAAATGGGCCATTTTTGTCTTCCTGGAGACTTGAGGAAAGCCTCTGGAGCCCATTGAGGGCAAACCCTCCCCCCACCGCCGCCATGGTGCAGGAGGCCAACTAGGCTATGTCCACCATGGCCACGCCCACCCAGCAACCAGGCAGAGAACCCCTTGCTAAAATTTTCGAAGCCCACCCCTGGATCCATACTGATGTCCAACCGCTCCAGTTTAGATTGCAGAAAACACGATTTCTGTAACAGAATTGTATATGCTTGGAATGCATTACCTGACTCTGTGGTTTCTTCTCATAACCCCAAAGGCTTTACTCAAAAACTATCCACGGTTGACCTCACCACTTTCCTAAGAGGACTCTAAGGGACGTGCATAAGAGCACAAACGTGCCTACCATTCCTGTCCTATTGTTTCTTCCCCTATGTATATATATGTTTATAGTACCTCGTTTCTCCTCATATATACGTTCATATATTATATAACCCTTTATGCAATGCTTGTATATATTGTAACGACAAATAAATAAATAAATAAATAAAATAAAATGTCAGACCAACCTGTCAATGCAGAGGAAACATGGCCTTCTTTCTCATCTCATAGTAAGTGAATTTACTGCCTGGGATGAGGTCTTTTAAATGTTCGACTCTTGGTTGGCAACTGATTCGAAAACATTGCAATATCTCATTCCTCTTCTTTTTTTATTTTTTTTTATTTTGTCACAACAGTATACACAAACAATTGTCATAGATAAAACAACATGTATTGAAGAAAATATATAAGTAAAAATATGCATCAATAATATTAATTTGATATAACGAAGGGAACAATAGGACAGGAACGGTAGGCACGTTTGTGCTCTTTTGCACGCCCCTTATAGTCCTCTTAGGAATGGGGTGAGGTCAATAGTAGACAGTTTTTGGTTGAAGATTTTGGGATTTTGAGTAGAGACTATGGAGTCAGGTAGTGAATTCCAAGCATTAACAACTCTGTTACAGAAGTCATATTTTCTGCAATCAAGTTTGAAGCGGTTGACATTTAGCTTGAATCTATTTTTTGCTCTTGTAATATTGCGATTGAAGCTGAAGTAGTCTTTGATAGGAAGGATATTGCTATAGATGATTTTGTGTGTTAAACACAGGTCACGTCGGAGTCGACGGAGTTGTAAGTTTTCTAATTCCAGGATTTCAAGTCTGTTGGTATTTTGTTGTTTTCGGAGGAGTGAAGAACTCTTCTAGTGAAATATTTCTGGACTCGTTCTATTGTATTTATGTCAGAGATGAGGTATGGGTTCCAGACGGATGAGCTGTATTCAAGAATAGGTCTGGCAAATGTTTTGTATGCTCTGGTTAGTAGTGTAGAGTTTTTAGAAAAGAAGCTGCGTAGAATTAGGTTTACAACTCTTAGGGCCTTTTTTGCTATGTAGTTGCAGTGGGCTTTGGCATTAAGGTCATTTGATATGAGAACTCCAAGATCTTTGACAGGGTGGGGGTCGTCAGTTAGGTAATGTCCATTAAGTTTGTACTTGATTTAGGGTTCTTTTTTCCAATATGTAAGACTGAGCATTTGCTGGTTGAGATTTGGAGTTGCCAAGTTTTAGACCAATCAGAAATTAAGTCGAGATCTTCTTGAAGGGTAGAAGTATTATTAGTGGTATTAAATAGTTTGACATCATCAGCAAAGAGAACACAATAACTTGAGATGAGGTCATAGAGATCATTTATGTATAGTATGAAGAGTGTTGGTCCAAGAACACTACCTTGGGGAATGCCACTTTTGACAGGAACAGGATTTGATATAGCATTGCCAATTTTGACCACTTGTTGTCTATTTGACAGGAAGGCATTTATCCAATTGTGAAGAGGTCCTGAAATGCCTTAGGATTTTAGTTTGAGGAGTAGTTTATCATGTACTACTGAGTCAAAAGCTTTGCAGAAGTCTATGTAGATTGCATCTATTGTTTTTCCTTGATCAAGGTTGGTAGTCCATATGTTTTTGCAGTGGAGGAGTTGTAGGTTACAAGACAATTTTTTTCTGAAACCAAATTGTTTATTAGAGAGAAGGTTGTTTGTTTCGAGATGGAGTGTAATGGATTGGTTTATGATGGATTCCATTACTTTGCAAGAGACACAACATAGAGAGATCGGTCTGTAATTTTCAACAAGGCTTGGATCTCCTTTTTTGAAGATAGGGATGACTGTGGCTAGAGACCAGAGTTTTGGAAGGGAACTAGTTTTGAAGGCTATATTGAAGATTATGCTTAGGGGTTCAGCTATATTAATTGAAAGTTTTTTTAAAAAGTATGCACATAGTCCATCTGGTCCAATAGATAATGATGGTTCCAGGATTGCAAAGGGCTTTTTCAACATTATCTTCTGTGAAGTCTATATGTGATAGGTCGTGATCATCTGTTGAGTCTATTTGAGTTAAGTCGTTGTTAACATTTTTGATACGATTGAGGAATGTTGGATGTGAGCCATCACTGTTTACAAAGACTGAGCCGAAAAATGTGTTAAAAAGGTTTGCTTTAACTGTTTCGTCAGTACATTCTTTGCTGTTAGGTTCTTTTAGTGGTGGAATGGATCTTGTTTCTTTAAGTTTATTATTAACAAAATTATAAAAAGCACGAGTGGAATTGGTGCGTAGAAGGTCTTCTTCTTGTTTAGTGTGGTAAGTGTTACATTCTGTTTTTATTTTGTTGCAAATATTTTTGTAGCGGTTTTTGAAGTTTGCTACATAACCCTTTTTGTTTTTTTTCCAGAGGGATTTTTTTTTGGATTGCAGCTTTTTTATTGATATGGGAAATTTGCTTTTCCTTTTGATTTTGGTGATGAATTGTGGAACGTATAGTTTCATGATTTTATTGATTTCGAGTAGGAATACTTTATAGTGGTCTTCTGCAGTGATACAGGTTGAGAATAGATTTTGCCAGTCAAGAAATGAGAGATCATTGTTTATAAGGTCATAGTTGGCTTTTTTAAAATTGTAGTTTGGAGTACTATTGTTGAGATGATTTATGCGAGGACGTATGTTTAGATAAAAGTCTATCATGCAGTGGTCACTGTTGGAAAAGGGTTCTCTTACTTGTAGTCCATAAATTGAGTTTGAGTTATTACAAAAGATGAGGTCAAGGCAGTTCATGAGTCTAGTATTGTTAGTTACTCGTTGTTCAAGACCAAGGACTGTAACTGTGTTGTATAGTGTAGTATGGATTGGTTCAGTTGAACATTCATTTGTTATCCAGTTTATAGAAGGTAGATTTAGGTCTCCCAGAAAGATGAGAGGATATGGGCAAGAGGTAGCCCATGTTCTCCCACTCATCTCCATGATTCTTTTTCTCTGCTTGTTCTATTTTTAGCTGAACTGTCTTTAATATCTTGCGGGGGTGGGGGGGGAAGGAACAACCTTCCTCTGAGATCTTCACCATTTTGTGCTATTTTATCCCTTTCTTGTAATTCCTCTCTTTTAAAAGTACTTTTTAATTCCTATTTTCGTCGCTGCCAGTTTTGTCAGAATTGCTAGTTTTGATTTCAGAGCAAGAAAGGATGGGCAAATAAATAAGCAAGGGAATATTTCTACATGCAAAGAAGGCTTTGAAAACAGATGCTTTCTAAAATGCTTCGTATCTAGGCACTCAAATAAGTTGCTGATGCTGATAATATCCCCTTTATATTTAGCTGAAAAGGAATAATGGATTGCAGTTTACCATTTCCTCTATATCTTGTGCAAAATGCTTTGTTAGATATCATAAGCTCTTTAGCTCTAGTTACCAACACATGTATTCTAATAAAATATTCATTAAAAAAAAACCACATTGGGGAAAAAACAGATTTACACAAGTCCACTGAGAAGAGAGAAAAAAGAGGTACTGCAAAATACATAAACACTACTGAGCTATACCATAAATATCCGAAGGGGTACTAATAATGATTTTTAACAAAGCACTGTAAATCTTCTTTTTTTTTTTAAGAAAAAAATATTCTGTAAGAGTGTCCGTTTGTTCAGGATAAATTCTTCTGGCTATTTTAATAGACCATGTAGTGCTATTGAAGTTAACTGGGAAAAAAACCAAAAAACCCTCATCCGTAGGTTCACAAGAACTGGTCCTGCACCACCTTGAGGCCAAATAACCTTTGCCTCAAATATCAGAATCAGAAAAGTGACAACAAGGCCACTTCCAGACAAAGTTTTGATCTGTCAAGTTCATTTTAAGCTTCTTCATGAGCAATTCAGGCCTTAACCAGCACAATGCACAAATGTGTTGCACAAACATTTCCAATGTTCATTCTCCGAACTTGTGGGTTGGTTTACGAACGTTTCGTTACCAAAAATCATTGCCCATGCCATCACCGACCATGCTCGTGAGTTCATCAAAGCCTGGCACTCCACCAGCAAATCCATCAACAGACACAGACACAGTGACCTACAACTAGTCTACGAACTCCTCAGAATCCAAATCAACTGCACAGCCAACCAGAGACAGCACCAACCTCAACCAATTCATACAATTCCCCCCCCCACTTACACACACCAGCAGTTCACCTCCCAATGACGCTGACCTGAGGTAATCACCTTATCACAAGACCCATCACAAGACTCAAAATGACTCATCCCAAGATTTGTCATAAGATCCTCACTTGACACACCCACACCTAAGCCTAAAGAAACACTTGACATCCCCTAAACTCCACTGAAGATGTTATCTAGCCTGGTAACAAAACGTTCAGAAACAGTCAGAGTTTGTTGCAAAAATCAAATCCAGAAAGCACACACAGGCAGACTGATGGAGCAGGATTCATTAACTTCTTTATATACATAATAACACATGAAGATAAACATACAATACCAATATAGATTCTTCTTCAAGGTAGTAGCAGTTAAAAGCAAAACACACAAGGCAGGAGAGAACAGTTAGTTTCATTTCAGCAGAGCAGACTACTTTCAGTTTCTCTGCACAGACTCAGAAGCTGCAGACTAAGACATGCCCTGGCTCCAGTCTGTCTCAGTTCCCAAACAGCCCACATTGGCTGACCCAGTTGCCATGCCTATTCATTGGCTGACCTTGTTATCATGTCTCTGCCAGTTCATGACTATTCTGACAGAAACCAACCCACAAGTTTGGAGAATGAATTTTTAACCTCATCCTACACCTGAGCTACAGATATTTGCTACTAAAGCAATTTCCATGGTTTTTAATCATTTGGAGAATACCTATAATGATGAAATCAAAAGCCATGGCCCTAGCAGCCTGGTTGCATTTCTTGCAGTGTGGGTAGATGGATTGTGTTCTCCTTGGTAGAGAGGCTATCATACCCATTTCCCTGCTTCCCCATTTCTTCATGATTCTGGGATATGTTATCTTGCAAAGGAACCAAACCAGAAGAGTTCCTGGCATGCTCACAAGATCACTTGACATGCAGCAGAAAAATATGGTGATGGTAGATAGCAATAATATGTATACTTATATACCACTTCACAGTGCTTTACAGCCCTCTCTAAGTGGTTTACAGTCAGCATATTGCCACCAACAATTTGGGTCCTCATTTTACCAACCTTGGAAGGAAGGAAGTCTGAGTCAACCCTGAGTTGGTGAGAATCGAACTGCTGGCAGTCAGCAGAATTAACCTGCACACCCAACTTAGTAGCCCTCAAATGAAGGAGCTGAGAAGGCATTTCCACCTCAGCCCTGAAGTATGAATCTACCTCATTCCCCTAATTTGCAACCTATCTGTATTATGAGTGTATCCTTCTCATCCTGTATTACTTAGACTGTTCATAATTAAGCAGAAGATTTATTCTGAGCTATGAGCTACACTTGCCCTTGTGTGGTCAGCATTAATCAAACCACCCACCAGCTGCAATTAGAGCATGCTCATGAGATGATTATCCTACTCTTGAATGGGACTATCCTTGATTGCTGAAACATACTTGACATTTTAGAATGAGACTGTGTTTACAGAACAATCTATTGGCTCCTGGACCATCAATTATCTCAGGAGTGTCACATTTTCTACATTTAGTTGGCCTGCAGGAATGGAAGTATTTGTGCTCCCCACCTCCCTCTCTTGGTGTGCTGAGATACTTTCTTATTAATTATTGCAATGAGGTTTTGCTTGCATATAGAGTAGGATAGTTGTTTATGTATGACAGAGAGATATAAACAACCCACCTAATCATGCTTTTGCATATCCTTTCCTATATGTCATTGCCTGAGAAGCTGGCTTGTGTTCAAACTTTGAAGCTTTGGTTCAAACAGAGTTCATATATGACTATTTTCATTTCTCTGATCTCCCTTTTCAACTAACTTTAAATTAAATTCCATAAAGGTCAGATGAGCAAAGCTGTAAGCAGCAAAAAAATAGATCAACAGTCAAACTGGTTGAGATATAAGGTTTAATTGTTGCCATTATTGGTAAGAATATGTACCTGATGGAGAATTCCCATTGACTTGTGTAGTTTTCATCAAACTATCTTTGAAGAACTGTTCCTACCATTTATCTCAATTACCTTTTAGTCAATTCACACTGTATAATAATCCAGTTAGTAAAAAAGAGATCTCTAGATTTCCTTAACCATAACCAAAGAACAAAATAAACATGTGTTTAGTAACTTTAGTGGGGCCGCGGTGTGGCTCAGGCTGTAAGAAGCCTGTTGTTAAACACAGCTGCTTGCAATTACTGCAGGCTCGAGTCCCACCAGGCCCAAGGTTGACTCAGCCTTCCATCCTTTATAAGGTAGGTAAAATGAGGACCCAGATTGTTGGGGGGGCAATAAGATGACTTTGTATATAAATATACAAATAGAATGAAACTATTGCCTTACACAATGTAAGCCACCCTGAGTCTTCGGAGAAGGGCGGAATATAAATGTAAATAATAAAAAAAAAACTTCATCATTAAAAAATTGGTGATGAATTGAATTGTTGATGGTCATGATCATGTTATAGCATTAGAAAATAATTGTTTTGTGTTCTTTTATGCATCTTTATTTTAATTAATTAATTAATTAATATTTATTTTTATATCTTACCTGGACATGGAATTGTATGACCAGTAAAGTGTGTTTGCGTGTACATACAACCATATATTCTATTTATGGAAAATGATAGATAGATAGTTTTTGTTAATTCTATTTCCTTAATTACCAACAATAATATAGTTTCCACTCTCAATGTTATTACTTTCCCCATCATTTCAAATATCATTTTCTCCAATTGTTGCCAAAACTTTTTAACCTTATCACAATTATACCACATATGTTCATAAGTCCCCAATTCCATCTCACATCTCCAACATTTTTTACTAATTTTTTTATCCATTTGTGACAATCTTACTGGAGTCAAATACCATTTCCAAACAACTTTATAATTGTGCTCTTTAATCCTTATAGATAAAGTTCTCATAATTCTACTCTTCCAATTCACATTCCAATCTGACTCTGGTATTTCAATATTAAGATCTTTTTCCCAATTTGTCCTCATCACTCTTTGTAATTTTTCATCAGAATTTATAATCTTATAAACCCTACTAACGAGTCCCTTTAGCCCAATTTCATCTTTCATAATCCGAGATACTAAATATTCAAATTCAGTTTCACATCTATTTATCGAATAATTTTCCTTTAGTTTTTTGTCCATTTTCTATCTGTATTTTTCAAACCAACTTAACCCTAATTTTTCAATAATTTCTTTATTCCTCCTTTCATTTCCCATAACTTTTATCCAATCTGTAATAATTTCTATATTTTCCTCTTTAATCACTTCATTACGTTTTATATTATTTTTAATCAGCCAAATTCCAGTTGTCTCCCCCAAAAAGGTTATATCCGGAATTAAAATTTTAACAAATTTGTTCCACATTTTACTTAATCCCTTTAACCAATAACTTCTACTTACACATTTTAAATTTGCTTTATCTAAAAACCACCTTGATCCAAATTTCTCTATATCCCTTAACTCTAAATCTCTCCAATAGTTATCTTCACCTTTAAATATTTTTACCACTATCCGGATACCATACGCACAGTAATAATTAAATAATTTGGGGATTCCTAATCCACCTTCCTTTTGATTTTGATACCACATTTTCTTCACTAATCTAGGTCTTTTGCCACCGTTGCAAAATTTATCCAGTTTTTTCTGATATCCTTCAATATCTTTCTCTGTCAAATTTAGTGGTAGCATCTCGAATAAAAAGTTGAACTTGGGCAGCAACATCATTTTACACATTGCAATTCTACCAAACCAAGACAACTTTAAAATTTTATATTTATCTATCTTCTTCTCAATTTCGTTAATCACCACATCATAATTAAGTTTTTTCAATTCTTTAACCTTAAGTGAAAGCACTATACCCAAATATTTCAATGTGTTTTTAATCCTTATCCCAAATTGCTCTTGCATATTCTCAGACTCATTACCATTACTATCCATCAATAATTCTGACTTTGACCAATTTACTTTCAATCCTGTCATTTCCTCAAATTCTATCAAATGCTTATATATCTTTTTTAGATCTTTCTCTACATTTTCAAAATAATTAAAGTATCATCCATACAAATTTATCTTATACCCTTATATCCTTCTAATTCTTCATCTTTTCTATCATTTTGTCAATATTTCCATAGCCAATAAAAATAATGTTGGGGACAGGGACATCCTTGTCTCGTACCAGCTTCTAATTTTATCTCTTCAGTTAATATTCCATTCACCTTCACTCTTGCACTGCTCTTTTGGTACAATTTTGAAATAACATGTATAAACTTATTACCAAAGCCTAAAGCCTCCACAATTACTTTAATTGTTTCCCATTGTACAGAATCAAAAGCTTTAAAATATCCAATGATACTATACCAATTTTATCACCATTATATTCAGCTACATCTATAATATTTAATACTCTTCTAACAATATCACTCATGTATCTACCCTTCACAAAACCTACTTGATTATAACTTATATATCTATCTATAAATCTATTTAATCTATTACTTATAATAGCAGTAAATATCTTTGCATCCTGATTAATTAAAGAAATGGGCCGATAGGACTCAATCCTTTCTAAATCTTTATCTGGTTTAGGAATTAGGGATATCACCGTTCTATTCCATGACGAAGGTACTTCCCCACCATGTAATATTCCATTGAATAATTTTTGCAATCTTGGTATTATTAATTAGAAGCAGGTACGAGACAAGGATGTCCCTTGTCCCCAACATTATTTTTATTGGCTATGGAATGATATTTGAAATGATGGGGAAAGTAATAACATTGAGAGTGGAAACTATATTATTGTTGGTAATTAAGGAAATAGAATTAACAAAATATGAAAAAGAATTGATTAGAATTATGATTATAATAGGTAGAATTATAATAGCTAGATATTGGAAACTAGATGTGATTTTTAGAATAGAAGAGTGGAATTCTGAAATGTGGAAATTAGCTTTAAATGATAAAATGACATGTGATATTAAAATTAGAAGTGGTGTGTATAAAGAAGATATTTTCTGGAAGACTTGGAAACCATTTGTGGACTTTGCGCTTGGAACATTGGACGCTTCAGTACCTGTACCTCGAGAACGTGGATTTTGGCAATCATGAGGATATATCCGAAGACCCAAATCTTCCTTTTATGTATAGCACAAGGGTGTAATAATGTATTTTTTTTTTGTTTGTTTGTTGTAAAAAAAGTAATAAAAAAAAAATAAATAAAAAAGAAAATTATAGATAGATAGATAGATAGATAGATAGATAGATAGATAGATAGATAGATAGATCGATAGATAGATGATAGATGGATGGATGGATAGATAGATAGATAGATAGATGATTGACTGACAGACAGACAGACAGACAGACAGACAGACAGACAGACAGGAGACAGATAGATAGATAGATAGATAGATAAATGATGATGGATGGATGGATGGATGGATGGATGGATGGATGGATGGATGGATGGATGGATGGATAGATAGATAGATAGATAGATAGATAGATAGATAGATAGATAGAAGACATATAGATAGATAATTTTAAAATAACCATAAAATAGTATCAAACCTTACTATTTTTGGTAAACCTTAAATAATGATACTTGCTAGATTGTGTAAATCCTAAGAAACAACAGTTAAATGGTAGCACATAATTGGTGGCTATCCAGTCAATGGGACAGCACACATGTAACCTTGAAAACAAGGCAAATGGGGAACAGTTGTACACTAAAAGTCTAACCAACTTGGATTCTGCATACTGTAAGTGGTGCAGTGTAAATTGATGTGTTGAGAGTTGTAATGCAATCATATATGCCCTGTTTGATTGAGAGCAGTGTTTTTCAAACTTGACAACTTTAAGATGTATATGCTGGCTGGGGAATTCTGGGAACTGAAGTTCTCACATCTTAAAGTTGTCAAGTTTGAAAAGCACTGATGTAGAATAATGCAGAGTTCTCCCCATTTAAAAATAAAACAAGGCAATTAGCTTGCATCTAGGATAGGAGCAAATGTAACAGGTTGATATAGTAATGTCATAGTACTAGTAATGTAATAGTGTTTATTAAAAAAATAAACAATTTATATTTAACCAAAGGAAATAGTTTTAAAATGTTTCTGCGATAAAAAATTTAAACACAAACCTTTTAAATTGGTCAACCAGAAATCTGAAAGAAAAGGAATGTTGAATTCTTTTCAAATTGTAGAAGAATTTATCACCTCAATAAGGTCTGCATATTCCAAAATATAATGAAGTATATTGTAACCTTTAATTAATAAGGTATCCATTGCAACTTCTCTATGAAGTAATGGTTATCATTTCATTTTACACCTGAGTAAACAAAATAATTGCACATTTCCAAGAACTATTAGACTTTATGGTTTATTTTCATGCAATAGAGAAGAGTTATGTTGGTGAAACAGGAAAAATCCTTTAGAAAATTCCAGCCTAAAGGAGAATAAAATCTAAAGATAAATTGAATATATAATCATATTCCACTGAAGGAAGGAAGGAAGGGAAGGAAGGAAGGAAGGAAGGAGAGGGAGGGAGGGAGGGAGGGAGGGAGGAAGGAAGGAAGGAAGGAAGGAAGGAAGGAAGGAAGGAAGGAAGGAAGGAAGGCTCTTTTTCCCCAAAAGAAATTCTCAGTTATGAGAATCTATAGGTGATTTTTCTCCTGTCTCTATGTCAACTGCCAGTCAAGGAGCATGTGTGGAACAGTGCCTCAGAGTTTGACTCTTGCCACTTGTCTTTAATATCTATATCAGGGCTGTGGGCCAGATGCGTCATACGTTGGCCATGCCCGCACCTGGTTTAGTGAAGGGGGGGGGGAAAGTCCTGATACATCACATGATGCTGGCGTGATGACATGCGTTTGACACCTCTGATCTATATGCAACCATTGGCTGAGGTAATTCATTATCACAAGTTCTGGTCCCATCAATTCTTGTAATGATCTGAGGGAATAACTTGGAAGACAGGAGAGTTACATCAGTGGTGGGTTGCTACCGGTTCATCCCGGTTCGGGTGAACTGGTAGCAGCGGTGGTGGGAGACTCCGCCCACCCACCCAGATGTCATCAAATATGCTCTGCGCATGTGCAGAAGTGAGCGAACCGGTAGCAAAGGTAAATGAAACCCAACCCTGAGTTACATCCTAGACAGACAACCATCATGCAAAAAGTATCTCAACTAACAGAAGAAAAATGGGCATAGGGAGCATCTTAGGAGGGATCTTTCCTAGTTTTCTGGAAAGCAAAAGTGAAAGAGGAGAGAAAAGAAATAAGACAAGATATTGCAAAGATAAAACTTGCCCCAGGAGGTGTATTCATACCATGCATTAAACAATTTAACTAATATCACTAGCATTTTTTTAAAAATGGAACTTCTTAATAAGAAGAAACAAAGCATTCTTTCATCTGGTAAGAAAAATATTATTTTAATTTTTTATTTTATAATAATTTTATAATAATATAATAATATAAATAATATTTTATATTATAATTATTAATTATTATTATTATTTATTTACATTTATATCCCGCCCTTCTCCGAAGACTCAGGGCGGCTTACAGTGTGTAAGGCAATAGTCTCATTCTATTTGTTTATTTATATACAAAGTCATCTTATTGCCCCCCCAACAATCTGGGTCCTCATTTTACCTACCTTATAAAGGATGGAAGGCTGAGTCAACCTTGGGCCTGGTGGGACTCGAGCCTGCAGTAATTGCAGGCAGCTGTGTTTTAATAACAGGCTATCTTACAGCCTGAGCCACCACGGCCCTTTATATTATATTATAAAAATTTAAAATAAGAAAACTGTAAAAATTGTTTCATGGGCGTCTTTTTTTTTTGATACTTGGTAAATTTGGATTGTGTTGCTATTTGTTTTAATAATAAACTGAGAGTCCCTGTTTTGTTGTACCTGTAACTTCCAGAATGCAAAAGGAGAAGCAGCATTAAAGCTTTGCAGGAAATTACAAGTGAGGTGGAGCAACAGTTACTGCAGAATGAGGTCAAAAGGAACTGATTTTATAAGTGAGGTCAGGGAGCACATTTTAATGAATATTTGTGGGAAGTTAGGAAAAGCACTGGCTGGTCTAATTTTAGAATGAAATCTGAGGATTATAAGGGTAGAACACAGATTTTCTTTTCTGTCTACTTCTCTATCTCATATGCATATATGTGAATTAAAAATGTAGGGTCCTTTAAAGTAGCGAGTTTATTAACAAACTATTAACCAATTTAATATTTTTTATAGTCTTACAATAATAAAACATCATCTCTCTTCAGTAGTGACTTTGGAGCAGAAAGCCGAAGTTCTTCTCAGCCTCCAATTTGTGGTGAATGAAATAAATTATTATGATAAGACTTTAAAATAAAGTCTAAATTATTTAACTGCACATGGTTTGATCTTGAATAGGTAATTTTGGATAGAAGAATATAGAGATGGCTCTAACTGAATGGCATGTTGTGCATGTTGGAAGGACTTTTGTATGGTGTTTTCTTGTTGTTGTTGTTGTTTTTGGTTTGGGACATCAGCTCTACATTGAGATTCCTCAGAATCTCATTAAATTGTTGGGCTCATATGTGACCTTCAGGGGGAGCAAGAATCAAAACCCCCAGATTCTTGGAATTGATCTGAGTTAGTCAATGAAAAGGATTGACTGTTCAGGAGGAAAGATACAATAAATATAAAAAGGAAAAGAAGGAAATAAGAGATTGGGAGAGAGGGAGAAAAATATCAAGAAATGGAATTTTGGCGAGACCAAAAGAAAATGGTTGAAAGGAGAAGAATAGTGGATAGTAGAAAGAGAATAAAAGCATTAATTTGTTAATTTAAGGGAATGGTATTAGTAGTAGAAACTATATGTAAGAAGTAAATTAGAAGAAATATACAGATTACTGTAAAATGGAATAATTAAGATACAAAACTGTCTCCATTTCATGAGAATGTTAAATTAGTGGATCAGGGAAATAATGTGGGCATAATTTGCTTACACTTCAGTATAGCGTTTGACAAAGTAGACCATAGCCAACTTCTTGGTAAGATAGAAAAATATGGGCTAGAGCAGGGGTCTCCAACCTTGGTCCCTTTAAAACTTGTGGACTTCAACTCCCAGAGTTCCTCAGCCAGCAAAGCAAAGCTGGCTGAGGAACTCTGGGAGTTGACGTCCACAAGTCTTAAAGGGACCAAGGTTGGAGATCCCTGGGCTAGAGACCATCACCATCAGATGGATTCTCAATTGGCTCATCAATTTTACTCAACATGTAATCCTCAATGGAACTAACTCTAAATGGAGGGAAGTATGAGGTGGGATATCTCAGGATTCTATCTTACTCTTCAACATTTTCATAAATGATCCAGATGAGGGATAAAATGGGAACTCATCAAATCTGCAAATGACAACAAGCTGTGGGGAATAGTCAACTCTTTAGAAGATAGACTAAATATATAGAAGGATCTTGACATAATTGGACACTGACAAAATGCAATTCAGTGGTGAGAAAAGCAAGGTATACTTTAGGCAAGAAAAAAAAATGCACAGGTATAGAATGGATGGCATCTAGATCAACAGCGGTAACTGTTGGACCTTGGAGATCTTCAAGGTCCCTTCCAACTCTATTAATTCTAAATGATTGGAACTCTGCACTTTATCTGCCTCTATTTAATATCTGCCCTTCTTGCAATCTAGGAGCATTTTTAAAAAGCATTAAAAGTATTTAAGTGTTTTATAAAAACTCTTAAAAAAGAAATACCACACATTCAGGGGTGTTATTTAGCAGGTTCTGAAGAACTGTTAACAGAAATTTTGAGTAGTTCAGAGAATTGGCAAATACCACCTCTGGCTGGCCCCAGAGTGGGGTGGGAATGGACATTTTGCAATATCCTTCCCTCAGGAGTGGGGAGGGAATGAGGATTTTGCAATATCCTTCCCCCAGGAGTGGTGAGGGAATGGGGATTTTGCAGTATCCTTCCCCTGCCATGCCCACCAAGCCACACCACACCACACCACGCCCACCAACTTTATTCTATACTTTATTCTATACTTTATACGTAGGGTGAAATAGAACATTGGCTGATTCTGGCAAGATTATGCTATAGAGTTTGTGGTAGTGGTTTTTTATTTGTTTTACTGTGACTGATCTATCAAAGAACCATTATTGGTTCTGTATTAACATTTCAGGGAAATAGAGTTGAGACTGTTCAATGAGTATCTATTATGTCCACATAGCTGAGAATTTATTAGGTCCACATAGATCTACGGAAGCGTTTTCTGTTAGATCCTCACCTTCTCAATATTTAAGGTAGCAGTTATACAGAACATTTATTTTTAATCATTGTGAGACGCAAAAGAAGCTGTGCGTTGTATTTGTGTCATACTACCCATCTGTCTTGGCAAACTAAATATCACTTAAAAATTACTGAAAAAATTACTAAAAATAAAATGTTGCAATAGAAATTAAAAACAATGGAGCTCGTTTTGATTTATGTCTCGGCTTTTAACATGCAAAGGAACATAACCGTTTTTCAGTGGCATCTTTCACAAATATGGATTTGGGAGGTTGTGAAATTTGACATTGAAAGATGCACCTTGCGGTGTCAATTCATTTGGCAGACTTGGAAAATCCAAATCCACTCCTCCTAAAATCTTCATTTTGTCTATGTGTATTTGTGTGTGTCTGTACTACCGTTGAGGAAACGTGTTCATTGTCAAGAGAGAAAACTGGATGATTAATTTGTTGATCTGAAGTGATCCCTGCCTGTGAACACAACAACAATTATGGATCATTGCTGAGTACAAGAGGAAATATATGTCTACTTGCATTGTCCTTTTTCTTGTGCAATTGTCTTCCCTCAAACACAACGGTTTACTGGCTGTTTAGCCAACATTGCTTTTTCATTTGTACACTTCCAATGTTTTCCAGCTTCCACCTCTGTAGTTTTTATCATAAAAAATAATTAAACACGCTAAGGAGACTAAGGTGGAATAGCCATTCTATGTGCCTTTGACTGATACCCATAGTTTTAGAGACATTGTATAGAAACCCATAAGAGGGATGCAGTGGCTAAGATGTTGAGCTTGTCGATTAAAAGGTCGGCAGTTCAGCGGTTCAAATCCCTAGTGCTGCGTAACAGGGTGAGCGCCCGTTTCTTGTCCCAGCTTCTGCCAAGTATAAAGTATAAATTTGTGGAAGCTTTTACATCTATAAGAACAATCTTTTTTCCCCACTTAAGCACAAGCAAGTAAAAACAACCGATATAATGATGTGATTAAAGCACTCATTCATTCATTCATTCATTCATTCATTCATTCATTCATTCATTCATTCATTCTCTTATAAACTTTATAGCCTGCCCATCTTACCTCAAGGTAACTCAGGTAACATAATAACTATTACTAAACAAGCCACATCTATAGATCATGTAAGTTTCTACCTAGTGACATTCTGTATAGATTTTTTTTTTAAATCCTAATTTCTTTTGATATTTAGCATTATCTGTGGTTTTAAAAAAATGACAGCAAGCATCTTTATCAACAGGGATTCAAAATGAAGTTAGATAAATATGTGCATTGGTTAAATTAATTAGGTTCATAGATCAGTTCAAAAACAAAATAAAATTTTAAACCAATGCAACCAAAACAAAAACTATTTTTTTTAAAAAAAATAGTAAGAATGAGGTGATCGTTCATGGAAATGATATATGTAAATATAGTAACATAAAGGCTAACAGGCTACAATGAAAAAAAAAATAGAAATGCCAACAGAAAGTGACAGTATTTGATGATTCACTATCTCTAAGAACTGGACCATGACATTCTTCACCCCACTTCTTCAAATGTTAGAAGTGGAGTGGAGTGGAGTGGAATGGAATAGAATAGAATAGAATAGCACAACACAGAGCAGAGCAGAGCAGAGCAGAGCAGAACAGAACAGAACAGAACAGATCAATGGTTGTGCTTTATGGATGAATAAGTATTAGGCTGTGGTTCATCCAGGGTTGGATAGATTCTTTCCATTGTGCTTGTAACCATTTTGAAAAGACCATTAGGAAGGCAGATATGGATGGGAAAGGAATAGCTTTGTTAGAAATACTGTTTTTCCTGAATATTGTAATTGGTGCGTAAGCGCACACACACACACACACACACACACACACACACACACACAATGTTAAATCACAGAACCTTATGTCAACTATGCGGGAAAGAAATGTCATTTGTTTGAAATGGTGCCAATCATATCAGTTGCATACCAAACAAGAAGAAAAGTAAGAAAAGCTCTTCATGACACGGGGCAGCTAGGTTTATTGTAGAATGGGAATGCTGGGGAAAGCAATATCTCTAGTGGGTCCAGAAAGCATTTCTTCTGTGTCATGGTGCATTATCCTCCCTCCAAAATGCACGTATCTCCAGTTCTGTAGCTCTTTCAGAAGGTTGTGAAGACCTCACAATGGAGTGGGAATGTTAATTACTGGAGGTCTTGCATGGATGTATTTGATAAGTGGGAATTAAAGCTTATTCGATCTTCAATTTCATTTCCTTTTGATTTTAAAGTAGTGTTCTGCTTTTATTTTGTTCACCATCCAGATGGATGAACGGCTATAAATTGCCTAAATAGATAGATAAATAAGGAAGAAAATGAGAACAGAGGATGCTAAGCTTCAATAAGATTTCAATATAACTCTTTATTGAAAGGTATTTGGGGAATATTTGATGGTCTGTTCTATTTTTTTCTAGATATAAATGCAACGCGTGCTTGGGTATGGCTGGAAAATATTCATAGTTTTTTTGCTATAGATCAATCGATAAAGGTTGTTATTGAATATAGTTCCATCTAGTGGCTGAAAATGCTAATTTCATCAGTTGCTTAGGTGATAAAATCAAAGAAGGGCATGATGGGAATGCACATTTGTTTCATAAGAAACCAATAAAGAAATCAGATTGTAAGTAAATTGACAACATTTTGATTATAGAGGTATATCACATTTGTCAAATCTCATAAAGCTTGGGCTGAAACAAAACTTGCTCAAAGCAATTTTCTTCAGAACTTTCAGAGGAAAATTTTAAGGTTGTATTTGTTGGAGAACTGAAACATTTAGAAAATATGCTCCATATTTTTTTAACCTGAAGGACAATATCCAATAGTATAGATTTCTAAATAATGATTAGGCCTGTGCTATCAATTCTATTTCCCATGGCAACTAATCTAAATCATAGTAGTGTTTATAATACAAAATGAGATCCATAACATCTACTAATAACTTGTATTTCTTGTGCTTGATGAACTGATGTCTAAAAAAAAAAAAAAGAATCCTGCAAATTATCATCCTTAATCTTAATCAACTGAAAAGAATACATATCCTCCTTAGGGGTGGGCTTCAAACATTTAGCAAGGGGTTCTCTGCCCGATTGCTGGGTGGGCGTGGCCATGGTGGGTGTGGCCTAGTCAGCCTCCTGAACCATTGCTGGGGGGGCGGCACATTTTTGCCCTTCCTGGGCTCTGGAGGCTTTCCTCAAGCCTCTGGGAGGGCAAAAATGGCCTCCCCAGCCTCTGGAGGCCCTCTGGAGGCCGGAAATGGGCTGTTTCTGGCCTTCCCGAACTTCCAGTAGGCCCATTTTTCATGCTCCCCAAGCCTCCACGCATGCCCTGCACTTACCTGCATCCAAAACAGGCCGTGTGGGGACTCCTGGGAGGGGTGGGGTGGGTGGGGCCTGCCAGGAGTGGGGTTTGGGGGTGCACAGAATCTTAACTAGAGGTTCTTCTGAACCCTGCGAACCTCCAGCAGCTCACCCCTGATCCTCCTCCATTTTACTTAAGAAAATCTTCTGAATTTTAGTGGGATTTGTTCAGAAGTAACTAAGCCTGCAAACTGAGTAACTGAATTGGATTAGGTCCAGTACTTTGCTGTGGGATATCGTTTCCCACTTTGTTAATTGTTGTTCCATTTCAACATATCCTCATGTCTCATTGATCTTCTTCCTTTCAACAGAGTTACCTGGTTTATGATTTGACAATCTGCAAGAAAAGCAAAGATGATGATAAAACAAAAGGAACTGGCAATGTTGTGATTCTGCCTTGGCTGCCTACTGGGGCCAGGTGTTTGCAGAAAAGAGATCAAAATAACTGTAGGCTGAGCTAGCAGATAAGTGCCATCACAGCTTTCAGCTTTAGCATGTTTATTTCTTTGTCAGGATAATCACTGTGAGTTCTCCCCCACCTCCCTGTAGCAGATATCCATAATTTTCTCTCTTTGAGTTTTAGTTGGCTCTTCTATTTTTCTTTTGTTTTCTGACTCCTTTGGGTTTCTTTTTTTAAGGCATTCTTTCTGTACCCTTCCATTTCTAGTCATTGAAATTGAATAACTTGGGGCAGCTACTTTCCAAACATCATTTCCCTGTAAATACCAGAAAAGTACAAATAGCTTATTAGTTTCTGACATGAAAACTCTTTGCCAATTAACTTAGGCGAATCAGTGCAATGGAAGGACTGTGACATTTGTAATAGTAGCACTTCCAAAAACAATAATTTTGTGTTGGGGGTGAGGAAAGATCTCAGTTTTGATCCCTAAATTATCTGAAAGCAGAAAGCATGCCAAGAATCAGGAAAATTGTTCAGGTAGTCCTCGTATAGCAACTGCCTTGTTTAGGGACCATTTGGATTTATGACGGTGATGAATTGTTATGACCAAACCTGACATTTACAACTTCACAGGTCTATCAAGCCAAAGAAAGTAGAAGGAAGGCATAAGCACAGTTGCAATTTCATATAGTCATCACTTTGTTTAACCATGGCCTTGCTGGCCCCAACTGTGATCACTAAATTAGGATTACATAATTAAAGAACACTGTCCTTGTTTATATTCTTAATTCTTCTGTCTCTGTAATCCAGTGATGGGTTTCAAATTCTTTTACTACCGGTTCTGTGGGTGTGGCTTGGTGGGCGTGGCATGGTTTGGTGGGCATGGCAGGGGAAGGATACTATAAAATCTCCATTCCCACCCCACTCCAGGGGAAGATTACTGCAAAATCACCATTTCCTCCTGGTCAGCTGGGACTTGGGAGGCAGAGAATAGATGGGGGCGGGGCCAGTCACGTGGTATTTACCGGTTCTCCGAACTACTCAAAATTCTCCAGAACTGGTCAGAACCTGCTGAAACCCACCTCTACTGTAATCCCAATAATCAGAATGTATGAGTGCAAATGACAGTGTGGAAATCTTTTATCTTTTTATAGGACACTTTTCTTTGAAAGGAATGCCAATTTTCTTCTAATGTAATAACACTGGGGAGGAAAAAAAACCCATTAACCTGGAAAACCTTTCACCTGGAAAACAGATCACATGGGCATCCTAGAAATTTAGTTCTAGTACTACAAATCTGTTTAAAATACAGTGTTTGTTTCTTAATTTGCATTTGTACTCCTATGTTACAATATACAAGTACTGTGCATATTCTTCTGTATGGTGTGTTTCTTCTCAGCTGATAAACTAATAGCCAGTTATTGTGAATCTATTAACATTCATATGATAAATACTATATTTTTCAGAGTATAAGATGCACTTTTTTCCCCAAAAAAGAGGGTGAAAATCTGGGTGCGTCTTATACTCCAATGTAGCCCCTCCCAACTTCTCAAATGGAGGTTTCAGAGGCTGAGAAAAGCATCAGAAACAAAGCTTCAGAAAAAAGCCCCCAAACAGAGCTTCAGAAAAAAAGCCTCCAAACAGCTTCAGAAAAAAAGCCTCCAAACAGAGCTTCAGAGGCTTTTTTTCTGAAGCTGTTTCAGAGGCTTTCAGAGGCAGAAAAAAAAAGCAAAACAAAGCAAGGCACAGAGCTCACAACCAAGAAACCTGTCGCTAAAATTCACCTCTGGAATAGCTAATTGGCAGTATTCCAGAAGGCCAATCCTCCTGCCAATCAGCTTTTTTCTTATTTTCCTCCCCAAAAACTAAGGTGTGTCTTATACTCCAAAAAATATGGTATTTGTCTGGATAAAAGAGTAATAGAGAAGATAGAGAAGAATGAAATTAAGCCCTAAGTTTCATGTCCAGTGGTGAGTTTTGTGTAATACAGGCCCCTGCAATGGAGTAATTTCTATTCTCAAACATGGTATAAACCTTGAATCCCAGAATAGAATTATGCATTGTGATGTTTCTCTGGGCATATGCTCCACTGCATGCATTACTATATAAACAGTTTACGTTGTGCTAGAAAGCAAAATATGTTGTTCAGTGCTTCAGAAAGTATGCATGCATATAAACTAAAAGAAAAAAAATCAGCAAGTTTGTTGGATTCTGCCTCACTGATTTATAATATATGTCAAAATGAATTCACAAAGCTGTGCATCAGATGCCAACAAGGAAGGGAATAAAGAATAGCAAAACTCCCACATAGTGTTCAAGCTTGCTTAATTTTACTTATGCATTTCAAGATCGGGTGGAGAGACAGTTTGGATCATTGTTTACTAAATGTGGCTTTGTTTGCCCACTACAACTATTCTGACGTGATCCAACTTTGTTTCCATCTCAGCATTTCTGGAAATAACACTGATTTGGTGAAGTGGAAATGCTAAGGAACAATAAGTTGACCCTCTCTTCTCTGTCACAGGTCCTCAAAGATTGGAAGACTGCTATCATGTCATCCTTAGTCCTTCTCTTCATTAGACCAGATATACATAGTTCCAGGGGTGAAATCCAACAGGTTCTGACAAGTTCTAGAGAACCAGTAGCAGAAATTTTGATCAATTTGGAGAATCGGCAAATGCCACCTCTGGCTGGCCTCATAGTGGGGTGGGAATGGAGATTTTGCAATATCCTTCCCCCAGGTGTGGGGAGGGGATGGAGATTTTGCAGTATCCTTCTCCCGCCATGCCCACCAAGCCATGTCCACCAAGCCACAACCACAGAACCCACAGAAGTAGTAAAAAAAAATGGATTTCACCACTGCCTAGTTCCCACAATCATTCATCATACACTTTAGCATCCAGACCCCTTATCATCTTTGTTGCTATTCTCAGCACTCTTTCTAGAGTCTCAATATCTTTTTTTATATCATGGTGATCAAAACTGGTTGCAATATTCCAAGTCTGGTCTCACCAATGCAGTATTTCTTTATAATAATAATAACAACAGAGTTGGAAGGGACCTTGGAGGCCTTCTAGTCCAACCCCCTGCCCAGGCAGGAAACCCTACACCATCTCAGACAGATGGTTATCCAACATTTTCTTAAAAATTTCCAGTGTTGGAGCATTTAGAACTTCTGCAGGCAAGTTGTTCCACATTAATTGTTCTAACTGTCAGGAAATTTTCCTTAGTTCTAAGTACTATTGTGTGATCTTGATCATCTGTTAATGCAGCCTAGGACTGCATTGGCAGCTGCCACACATACTCAACCCACATACATTCCCAGTTCCTTCTGTCACCCAATGGGCTCAGGGAAATTTTGACAGATGTGCTCATCTATAAAGAGTTTGACATGGTCTTGAAAAGTAAGGAAATTAAGCTCCAAGATAATGTATTACAGAGTATCCCTTCTATTTAGTGACCATATGATTACTATAGGGTAGTAATCAACTTGTAGCTGGAAGGAAAGGAAGAGGACAAAGAAGAAACATGTTGGTACATAAATAAAGTAAACTAGTAGCAGTTCTTAAGTATGATAATGAATAGTGAAAGGACAAGTCATTTTCCATTTACTATGAATGTTTGTTCCATCTAGTGTCAATCCACATTATATCCTGCTGCGCTGGTTGGAGGGATTAGGAGTGGGGGGCACCGTTTATCGGTGGTTCTCCTCCTATCTCTCTGACCGGTCGCAGACGGTGTTGACAGGGGGGCAGAGGTCGTCCTCGAGACGCCTCACTTGTGGGGTGCCTCAGGGGTCGATTCTCTCGCCTACCCTGTTCAACATCTATCTGAAGCCGCTGGGTGAGGTTATCAGTGGTTTTGGGGTGAGTTATCATCTGTACGCTGATGATACTCAGCTGTACTTTTCCACCCCGGACCACCCCAACGAAGCGGTCGAAGTGCTGTCCCGGTGCTTGGAAGCTGTACGGGTCTGGATGGGGAGAAACAGACTCAAGCTCAATCCCTCCAAGACGGAGTGGCTGTGGATGCCGGCACCCCAGTACAGTCAGCTGCAGCCGCAGCTGACTGTTGGGGGCGAGTTAGTGGCCCCAAAGGAGGTGGTTCGCAACTTGGGTGTCCTCCTGGATGGACGGCTGTCCTTTGATGAACATCTGGCAGCCATCTCCAGGAGGGCCTTTTACCAAGTTCGCTTGGTCCGCCAGTTGCGTCCCTTCCTTGACCGGGATGCCTTATGCACGGTCACTCACACTCTGGTTACGTCTAGGTTGGATTATTGCAATGCTCTCTACATGGGGCTGCCCTTGAGGTGCACCCGGAGGCTACAGTTAGTCCAGAATGAGGCTGCGCGAGTAGTAACGGGAGCCGTTCATGGCTCCCATGTAACACCACTACTCCTCAGTCTGCACTGGCTTCCTGTGGTTTTTCGGGTGCGCTTCAAGATTTTGGTTACCATCTTTAAAGCGCTCCATGGCTTAGGACCTGGGTACCTACAAGACCGCCTGCTGTTACCCTTTGCCTCCCACTGACCCGTACGCTCTCACAGAGAGGGTCTCCTCAGGGTGCCGTCCGCCAAACAGTGTCAGCTGCCGGCCCCCAGGAGTAGGGCCTTCTCTGTGGGGGCAGTGACGCTCTGGAACGAACTTCCCCCTGGCCTACGTCAAGTGCCTGATCTTCGGACCTTCCGTCAGGAGCTCAAAACACATCTATTCATTCAAGCGGGACTGGCATAATAGTGTTGAATTTTAATTGGGGTTTTGTGAATTTTAAAATTTAAAATTTTAATTTTAATTATCAGCCTTTTATAATCTGCTATGTTTTAACTGTTGTTTTTAATTGTATATATTTTGTGTTTTATTCTTTGGCTGTACACCGCCCTGAGTCCTTCGGGAGAAGGGCGGTATAAAAATTTAATAAATAAATAAATAAATAAATGTGCTTTGTCCTAGAAGTATATTCAATGAAAGAACTATTGTATTTTTGGAGTATAAGACGCACGTTTTCCCCCCCAAAATAGAGGGTGAAAATCTGGGTGCATCTTATACTCCTAATGTAGCCCCACCCAGCTTCTCAAAGGGAGGTTTCAGAGGCTGAAAAAAGCATCAGAAATGAAGCTTCAGAAAAGAAGCCCCAAACAGAGCTTCAGAGGCTTTTTTTCTGAAGCTGTTTCGGAGGCTTTCAGAGGCAGAAAAAAAGTTTTTTCTAAAATGGAGTTTCAGAGGCAGAAAAAAAAAGCAAAAAAAAGCAAGGCACAGAACTCACAACCAAGGAACCTGTTGCTAAAATTCACCTCTGGAACAGCTGATTGGGTGGTATTCCTGGAGGCTGATCCACCTGCCAATCAGCTTTTTTCTTATTTTTCTCCCCAAAAACTAAGATGCGTTTTATACTCTGAAAAATACGGTAAGCCTTTTTTGTCCATATTATGTGTGCAACTGATAAAAGCATAACTCAATAGGAAGCATTATGGAATACTTATAACTAGATGAGTATTTCTAATAGATACTGAATGTTTCATCTCTTTAATTCTTTTTCTATGATATAGACAGGATTAGATTTTTTTCAGCCATGTTTGTGTCTGTCTGTGTTATTCGAAACGTAGCTTCTTTTAACTTCTATTCTTGTGCTTTTTCTAAAATCAGAAATGAGATCCTTGACCTTGTTCCTTCACCTCAAGGACCAAACTAGATGAGATATTAAATGTATCTTTACATTTAATGTAAACACATAGTACATTTTTTCTGTCAAAATAAATAGTATCAGTTGGGGAAAACACAAATTAATTGATTTTTTAATGATTATTTCTAATTTTTCTCCTCTTCTAATTTCTATAAACAAGTTTGATTCCATTCATTTCCTCATGAATCCCTAAATTCTTTTAAAATGTACTCATCATTATATTTGTATATTTTCATGCAGACTTCTGCTATATTCAATTTTATATTTGACTGCATTTAGTTATAAGCAATGTTTGCTTAATATACTGAGCTTGGACAGCTATTTGCACTAATCTTAACCTCATCTGTATTTTTAAAAATATGTGATGCCCTTTCTTCAGTATTTTTAGTACACATTTTCATTGGAGAACTGCACTTACATTCATATATTGATAAAGAAATGTGATATTAGATGAGTTCTAACTATTAAGAACTGGTTTACTGGGACACTACATGCAGCCATCTAGTTATTTTCCTGAGGAAACTGCTTTATTATATTTCCTTAGTTTTGTACTTTGGATGTGGTGTGGATGACTAAAAGTCAAAACACTGGGTGTAGCAACCCATCGTATTTATTTTGTAAGAATAAATAAAATTTAAAGTAGAAAAAATGAATTTATGGCTTTGAACATTGTAAGACTGAATTTGAAATGGAATTATGTACAAATGATGAATATGTAATTGTTAAAATGCAGACCTTTGAGACGTCCCTATGCTGCCAACATACATGTACATTGCCAAAAACATACATGTTCGTCAGATTGTGTAGCACCTCTCAATATTTTTGTTCCTTGCCAAACTCAGAATTATGCAAGAGTGTGCCTATATTGGGGTGGAATTTTAAGAAAAGAAGACTTAGGACTTAGAAATGAGACATTGCCTCTTTAAGGTACTTAAACTAAAATCATGAGTATTAATACTACCTTTAATGAGAGGTTACAGTAACAGAATTGTATATGTCTGCAAGCATTTTCTGTGTCACCTACCTTTACTTTTCAGAGAACTAGAGAGGGTCCCTTTCTCAGTACTTGGTCTATTTCAGAGATGTCAAACTTACGTCATCACAGTGTCATCACATCGTGATTTTTTTCCCCACTTTGCTAAACTGCACATGGGCATGACCAGTGTGTAACACATCCAGCCCTCGAGCTGCGAGTTTGACAGCCCTGGTCTATTTTCTCTTTATTTCAGCACTAATGCTAGCTTTTCCCTTAATTTGACACCTTCCAGGACTACAATTCACATCAGCCTCAGTCAATAACTTGTCTGTATAATGAGACTTTTGATTTCAAGTTTCTGGAAGGTAAACTGGGAAGAACTGGATGACATTCTTCAGTTGAGTGGTGGTGAAATTCCCAAAACTTATTCATTGCTTTAATTAATTAACTGGTCTAAAACTTTAGTATCCACATTTATTCTCTAAAGATTTCAGACTCTCCCAACACAATAAAATAATAACCACAATATACTTCTCTGTGCGTGTAGATATGTAAAATACTACTTTTTATTACAGAATTAATAATTACAGAATAGGATGTTGATTCTAACTTCCTATGTATTATAGGTAGTCCTTGACTAGCAACTATTTGTTTAGTGAACGTTCAAAGTTACACAGAACTGCAAAAAGTGACTTGTGACTGATCCTCACATTTATGACCATCATAGCATCTCCAGTCTCATGTGATCAAAACTTAAGTGCTTGGCAGCCAGGATGTATTTACAATGGGTGCAGCATCTCAGGATCTTGTGATTGCCCTTTCTGATCTTCTTAGCTGGCTTCCAACAAACAAAGCCAATGAGAGAAGCCAGGTTCGCTTAACAATTGCATGATTCACTTAACAAATGCAGCACCTTTGCTTAAAAACCAGGGCAAAAAAAGATTGTAAAATTGGGCACAACTCGCTTAACAGGTCATAATGGAAATTCTGGTCTTGATTGTGACTGTAAATTGAGGACTACCTAATTAAATGGTTCACAGGAAAAAAAATATCTCTCTCCAAAAATCTGTTGTAAAAGGCAGGTAGATAAAGAATTTATGACAAATCACAAGCTCATTCATTAGGGGGAACTCTTCTGACTAGGGGTGGGCTTCAAATTTTTTAGAAAAGTTCTCTGCCCAGTTGTTGGGTGGGTGTGGGCATAGTGGGCTTGGCTTAGTTGGCCTCCTGCACCACGGCGGGCGGGGGAACGTTTTTGCCCTCCCCGGGCTCCGAAGGTTTTCCTTGAGCCTCTGGGAGGGAGAAAACAGCCTTCCAAGGCTCTGGAGGCTCTCTGGAGGCCGTAAATGGGCCTATTTCCAACCTTCCTGAACTTCCAGTAGGCCCGTTTTTTGCCATCCCTGAACCTCCACGCATGCCCTGCACTTACCTGCATCCAAAATGGGTCACGTGGGGACTCCTGGAAGGGACAGGGTGGGGTGGACAGGGCCAGCCTGGAGTGGGATTTGAGGGTTCTCAGAACTGCACAGAATCTTAGGTAGAGGTTCTCCTGAACCCCTGCAAATCCCCATCCCTGCTTCTGACAACGAGTCAGGTAAGCAAAGGTTTACTTGTTTTAGTCTCATGCACAACGGGTTTTTTTTGCCAGAATATTTCTGAAGAAACTGCAAAAGCTTGATCACATATCCCAAGGGAGAGCACAATTATTGACATTAATTCGGTGTACGCTTGAAATCATAAAAAAAGAACATAAAGAATACATTTCCTGGAATACAGGAAAAGAACGATGAAAGGGGCAATGACTTTTAAAGGCTAAGCAGTTGATGTTAAAATTGCACATTAAATGTAGGAAGTCCAACAGTGCAGAAACAGTTTTAAAGATGCAGACTAAAAGCTATGTGCCCCCAAGAAGTTTTAGTGACTTCTGCGGAATATTAATGCTGTGGATTATGGTTCACAGCCTCACATACCTCTATCTTTGAGTCATTTAGAATGGTGGATGTTTGCTTAGCAGTATCATTTATTTTATTTATTTTTATTTTATTTTATTTATTTATTTTGTCACAACGGTATATATAAGCATAAGCATGAAATAACTATATGACATATAAGCGTATATATATAAGTATAAGCATGAAATAATTATATGAGTTGGATACATTCAAGGGAAACATTAGGACAGGAACGGTAGGCATGCTGGTGCTCTTATGCACACCCCTTACAGACCTCTTAGGAATGGGGTGAGGTCAATAGTAGATAGTCTTTGGTTAAAGCTTTGGGGATTTTGGGAAGAGACACAGAGTCTGGTAGTGCATTCCAGGCATTAACAACTCTGTTACTGAAGTCGTATTTTCTGCAATCAAGATTGGAGCGGTTCACATTAAGCTTAAATCTATTGTGTGCTCGTGTATTGTTGTGATTGAAGCTGAAGTAGTCTTCGACAGGAAGGACATTGTAACAGATGATTCTATGAGTTAAGCTCATAGAATCATTTACGTGTTGTTGTTGTTTTTAAAAGAAAGTTTGCAGATTTCTACCCTCAGCTTTTAGCATGATCACTCCCAACTGGATTTGATTTTTAAATAGTTGTGGACATTTTGGTTGGGGCTAGTCTGCGAATATTTTAGGATTTAGGGTTTTTTAGAGAAAAAAAATCAATGGGACAGATCAGGAGTGTCAAATACATTGTCACGGCATTGTCACACGACATATCAGGACTTTTCTCCCTTTTGCTAAACCGGGCATGGATGTGGCCAGCACATGACACATCCGACCTGTGGGCCGGGAGTTTGACAGCCGTGGGATAGATTCAAATTCAGCCCTGGTTTCATTCAAATTAATGCAAAAATGTTAGTGATGAGTTAAGTGATCAGATTGAAGGAAAATGGTAGCAGTCGGCTGAAGGAGCTTGATGCCATTAAGAAATTATGGTTAAAATCTTTTTTTTTTTTGTTTACATTTATACCCCGCCCTTCTCCGAAGACTCAGGGCGGCTTACAATGTATAAGGCAATAGTCTCATTCTATTTGTATATTTTTTTACAAAGTCAACTTATTGCCCCCCCAACAATCTGGGTCCTCATTTTACCTACCTTATAAAGGGTGGAAGGCTGAGTCAACCTTGGGCCGGGCTCGAACCTGCAGTAATTGCAGGCTTTGTGTTCTAATAACAGGCTTCTCTATTGCCTGAGCTATCCCGGCCCCTTTCCAGAATATTCCAGCAGACGTGACCAATATTCTCCTTAGGAAAAGGCTTTTGGTGCCAGTGGGCTCAGGGGAGGTGGATGAGAACCATTGGGACTGAAACCCTGAAGGAGATTGTAATGTACCAGTCAGTATAGCTTAACATGCTGCTACTTTATGTGGTATCAGAAAACATAGAAAGATCATGATCGTCAGAGGCTTTTTTTTCTTTTAAAGGCAAAAAAATAATGCTTTTAAAAGAAAACTAAAGCCTCTGACAATCAGGCAACTCAGCTGGGATTGTCAGAGCCTTTTAAAAGCATTATTTTACAACCTCATAGAAAAAATGCTTTTAAAAGTTAAAAAAACAACAACAAAAGTTGGCCATGCCCACCCAGTCACATTACCCCACCACCACCAAGCCACGCCCACAGAACCAGTAGTAACAAATCTTACATTTTTTTTGTTTACATTTTTTTTTTGTTTACATTGTTTACATATAAGCGTATATATAAGTACTGCAGTACTCACCACTGCTCTAAACCAATATCATTTCCACAACCCTCACCAGTTTCTTAAAAGAGATATGTGACTGTAATGTGTATACCAAACTAGAGAATAGGAGAGGAAATGCTTTGTAAAAATGAGTTTACTAGGACAAGAGTATGTAAAGACACATAGAGGAATATGCACAAAATGAAATTTTATTTAGAAGTCTTTTTTAAAAATTTATAAGCAAACACAGAACTGGAATGCAATAAGCCCTGGAGTAAGAAAGTTAGATAGAAAAAATGAAAAAAACTGGAAAAATGAGAACATACCATCGGAGGAGGAAATGCTAAGGAAAATTCTGGACTGTGCTGAGATGGCTAATTTAACAAAGGAGATAAAAGAAAAGGAAGATACGGAATATTATATAGTATGGAATAAATTGTATAATTGTATAGAAATTAGAAATGGTAAATGAAGAAAAAGGGGAAAAGGTCACACAAAAAAAGGTAGTGCATGAAAGAAAATGAATTGTTATAATGATGGAGTATGCTGGAATAGATATAGAAATAAGGGATAATGGGACAAAAAGATAAGTATAATTAAAGAAAACGAATAGGGGAAAAATGTAAATAGTAGAGGAATACCTATATGAAGCTGAGGTAAAGAAAGAATATATGTTTTATGTTAATGTTTGTTATCTCTTGATTATTTTTTTTAAAAAAAATTAAAAGTATTTTTTTAAAAAAGAAAGTTAGATAGAATCAGAAATGGATTCAGCCAGTTCAGACCAGTTCGCCTGAATTGGTAGTAGAAATTGTGGGTGGACTTGCCCACCCGCCCCAGCTCTATGCCATCCTATTTAGGTAAGTTTTTGAGGCTAGGCGCATGCGCAGAAGTCACGAGAGAGAGCAAAGTTCATGTGTGGAAGGCCGGGCGTATGCACGGAAGGCAGTCACGTGTGCGAACTGGTAGTAACATTGTCGTGTCCCACTCCTCCGCTGACGGCTGGGTCCGGGAAATCCGAATCAGGCGTGCCTCTGCAGCTCTGCCCAAAGTCCTAGCAAAGTCCTCAGAGCAGGCAGGAGACCAGTAAGTGACTTCAGCAAGATAAGTTTGACTTTTGCCTGACTCAGAGACTGCCAGAAAGTAGATCCTTTATATAGGCCATGGGGTGTGGCTCCATGACTCAGCACTCATTAAGGCCTGCCCTCCTTCCTCTGTAGCCTCCGCCTCTCCAATCTTCTGATGCGAGGGTCACACCAATCAGCTGTTGGTAATAAACCCTCCTCAGGCTCACCTGCTGTGGAGGAGGGGGAGGGGTCTAGCTGCTCCGTTTGCCTGGGCATGGAGTCAGGGCTGGGGCAGGGAGATTCTCCTTCTGCAGTTTGTGTGGGCATGGAGCCAGGACTGGGACGGGAGGCATACATTCCTCAGTGTGCGGGAGCAGGTAAGAAGGCCCGGCTGCTCTGAGGCGGGCAAGACACAACACTATCCTCACCGCAGGGCCCTTCCCCGGGCTGACGATCGGGATGCGGTCGGGCGGGTTCTGCTCGTGGAAGGCCCGCACCAGGTCCGGGGCGTGGACGTGGGAGGCATTGACCCAGGTGAACTCGCTCCCGTACCCTTGCCACGCCACCAGGTATTGGAAGCGCCCCTTCAGCCAGTGGGAGTCGCCTATGCTGTGCACCTCGTACTCCTCCGCCCGTCCTCGTCGACAGCGGCGGGTGGCGCCGGCGCCGAGGGAGACGGCGGGCCTCAGGGACCAGCAAGGACCGATGGAAGACGGATGGATCCGCATGGAACGCGGCAGGGTCAATCGGTAGGCCACGGATTGATGACCGCCGACGGGAACGGACCGGCGAACCGTGGTCCAGTTTCTTCGCCGGCGGTCGGACGGGAGATGCTTTGTGGAGAGCCACGCGGTCTCCGACCACCAGCGGGGTGTTGCCCGTCGAACGATCGGCGACCGCTTGTAGTCCTCCTTCGCCCGATTCAGCTGCCGACGCACCATCTGCTGGACCGCGTGCAACTCGGAGAGAAAGGACTGTGTCTCGGGAACCGGGAGTCCGGGGCGCCAGAGGAAGAGCTGCGGATGGTACCCCAAGTTGGCCAGGAACGGGGTGGTCTGGGTGGAGGTGTGTTGGGAGTTGTTGAATGCGAACTCCGCCAGGGACAGGTAATCGGCCCAGTTGTCCTGCTGTTGGTTCACGAAGCACCGGAGGTACTGCTCCAGGACGCCAATGATCTTCTCCGTCCCGCCGTCGGTCTCCGGATGGTGCGCCGACGACAGGCACACCTGCACTTCCAATGCGGCCATCAGGCTCTTCCAAAAGCGGGCCGTGAACTGCACCCCACGGTCCGACACCACCCTGTCCGGCAGGCCGTGGAGGCGGAAGACGTGCTGCAAGAAGAGACGGGCCGTCTTGGTGGCGGTGGGCAGCCCGCGGCACGGGATGAAGTGTGCCATCTTGGTGAGCATGTCCACCACCACCAGCACCGTGGTGAACCCCGAGGACGGCGGCAGGTCCGTCAGGAAGTCCATGGAAATCGCCCCCCAGGGTCTGTCAGGAGTCGGCAAGGGCTGGAGGAGACCGGGAGGGGCCCCCGTGGCGGCCTTGGCTTGCCGGCACGGCACGCAGGACGTCACATAGGCATGGACATCATGCCGCACCCGGGGCCACCAGAAGGTCCGCGTTACCAGGTTGAGAGTCTTGAAAACCCGAAATGGCCCGCAGCAGGGTTGTCGTGGCACTGGGTCAGGACGAGGACCGAGCGCCCTGGGCACATACAACCGCCCGGAACTTGAGTACGTCGTCTTCCAATGTCCACGGAGACGTGGGGCCCGCCTCCGCTCGCCGCTGCTGAGACCAGGCGTCTTGGCGCTGCGCCTCTCGCACCCGGGCCCGTAAGTCCACCGGTTCCCGGGCGGCGGCCAAGGCTTCCGCCGGCAGTACAGTCCGTGGAGGAAGAGGGTCTTGGGCGCTCAGGTACTCCGGCTTACGGGACAGGGCGTCCGCCCTCCGGTTGTGGCCACTGGGGATATAGGTGACGCGGAAGTTGAACCGGGCAAAGAACAGCGACCACCGGATCTGCCGCTGGTTCAACTTCCGAGCCGTGGTGAGATGTTCGAGGTTCCGATGGTCCGTTCGGACCTCCACCTGATGCCGGGCCCCCTCCAGGTGGTGCCGCCACGCCTCGAACGCGGCCTTGATAGCCAGCAACTCCTTTTCCCAGATGGTATAGTTGCGCTCGGAAGGGTTGAGCTTCCGCGAGTAGTACGCGCAGGGAAAAAGAGTGCCGCCATCCGCCGGGGCCTGTAGCAGCACCGCTCCGAGGGCGACGTTGGAGGCGTCCGTCTCCACCACGAAAGGCCGGTGCGGGTCGGGATGTCGCAGGATGGGCTCCGTGACGAAAGCCTTCCTGAGAGCCGTGAAGGCTTCCTCCTGCGGGGGACCCCACCGGAACAGGACCTTCTTCTGAAGGAGCTGGGTGGCGGGCCGTCAGCGTGGCGAAGCCGGGATGAAGGTCCGATAGTAATTGGCGGCCCAGCAGCCGCTGGACATCCTTCACCCGACGCGGGCTTCCCAGCTGCTCAGGGCCTCCACCTTGCGCGGGTCCATGGCGATCCCTCGGGTGAGAGGATGTGCCCGAGGAACTCAATGGACGACGGAGGAAAAACACTTCTCCAGCTTGGCGTGAGCTGGTGCTCCGCAGGCGCTGCAGGACCAGGCGGAGGTGCTGGAGGTGACTTTCCTGGACCGGGAGTAGACCAGGATGTCGTCAGGTAGATCACCACGAACCGATCCAACATGTCCCGGAACACATCGTTCATAAAATGTTGGAAGACGGCGGGCGTTGGTCAGCCCGAACGGCATGACCGTGTACTCGTAGTGTCCGTGCGGTGCGAGCGCCGTCTTCCACTCGTCCCTTCACGCATCCGCACCAGGTTGTAGGCCCCGGAGGTCGAGCTTGGTAAAGATGGAGGCCTCCGCAGCCGGTCCATCAGCTCCGGGATGGCGGCAGGGGTAGCGATTCCGCACCGTGATGGCGTTCAGCCGGCGGTAGTCGCAACACAGGCGCAAATCCCCCGTCTTCTTTTTTACGAAGAGGACCGGGGCCGACAGAGGGGACTTGGAAGGCGGATGAACCCTCGGGCCAGATTTTTGTCCAGAAAGTCCCTGAGGGCGGCCAACTCGGGCTCGGACATGGAATACAGGCGCCCCGTGGGCAGCGGGGCGCCGGGTTGCAGGTCCACGGGGCAGTCGTAGGGCCGGTGCGGGGGTAAGCGGTCCGCCTCCTTTTCGCTGAAGACGTCAGCGAAGTCCTGCAGCTCCGGGGGCACGGCGACGGCCGGGGTGAAGACGTCCTGGCCGGCGCAGGTGTGGCGGATGTGGCCGACACACTGCAGGCTGGGAAACGAGATGGCGTTCCGCGACCAGGCCACCTGAGGGTCGTGCGTCCGCAGCCAGGCCAGTCCGAGGATCACTGGGAAGTGGAGGTCCGCCGTCACGTAGAAGCGAATCGCCTCCTCGTGGTCCCCGATGGCGAGGCGCAAGGGCTGCGTGGCGAAGTTAATGGGTCCGGCCACCAGCTCCCTCCCGTCGATGGTCTCGACGCTCATCGGAGGGTCTACCGGAACCAAGGGGACACCAAAATGGTCCACGAAGGCCCGGTCCATAAAGTTCGTGGTGGCCCCTGAATCCACCAGCGCGTGTGCCGGGATCCCTTCCGGCCGGTCACCCACCCACACCCGGGTGTCCAAAATCAGGTGCCGAGGGGGCCCAGGGTCCACGTCGGCCATGTCAGGACTGGGACCGGGAGGCATACATTCCTCAGTGTGCGGGAGCAGGTAAGAAGGCCCCGGCTGCTCTGAGGGCGGGCAAGACACAACAAACATAATCTAAAACCCACCGCTGGATAAAATACGATTGAAACTGATGGATCTGTCCATCCGTAGTAACCCTAATCTTTAAAGCATTGAAGCAACCTTATTCTCCAGAAGACGTGATGGGGAGTTGCTTAGGTTGTTTCTGCATCTAGGTGCACACTTGCTTTCCTGGGCCATGAAAATCTTACCTGTGAACTCACCCGCACCTTCAGACAATTCCTTCTGCTGCTCCCTCTTTGTGTTGAAAGTAAGGTGTTCATCTCTGCCAATGAACTTCAGAAAGCATCTCTTCTGATATTGAATCACTTTGCTTTTTAAATTTGTATCAGGTGGCTGATAAAAGTCTAGAAGAACTCGGATTCATGCTTTAAATCATAATAGCCTTCTGACTTCATTTTCTTGACTCCATCTAGCCTAATTGTGAAAGTAAAATAACACGGCGAGGTTCTGGAATAGCCAAACCAGTGCCATTTTTATACTTTTCAAAACCATGGAAGATAGAACAATTTTCCTATCTTATTCTATTCCCATCCCTGTAGTTTCTTTTAGAAGCAGGAAAATGTATTGTTATAAACCATGTTTTAATCATACCGTATATTTTCTCTTACACTTAATTCATCTATTATAAATCATAATGGGAAGTATGCGCTTGCAACAAGGATATATTTTATGAATGGTTGGAATATGATTTGTTCCGGTTTTTTAAAGTTAGTTTTATATTTACCTTGTTCTTCTGTCTTGGTTGCAATGAATGCTAAAAATCCTTTTTCAGAAAGATATATTGAAGGAAATGTTAGTATGACACACACAAAGCCTTTCCACTTGAAAGTGCATATTCTTTGTGAATTTTCATTCAGAAGTCTACAACAGATTATTTTTCTTTCCCCTATTTTTAATCAGATGTAGAAAGTGAGATTCCAATATCCCTTGGTTCATCTATGGATATTTTACTCATTCTACTGGTGAAAATGAATAGTTGAGACTGACTCATGTGTTTCTGAATTGCTGGCTTTATTATGCCACTAATTTTTGTGACTTTAAAAAATAGGCCAGGTAGATCTGCTATATTTTATATAGAATTCTTATAGAAAGAACAGAATTCTTTATTGGCCAAGTGTGATTGGACACACAAGGAATTTGTCTTTGGTCCATACGCTCTCAGTTTACATAAAAAGAAAAGATACACTCGTCAAGAATCACAAGGCACAACACCCAGTGACAGTTATATGGTACAATAAGCAATCAAATCATATTAGGAAGCAATATCAATATAAATCGCAAGGGTACAAGCAACAAAATTACAGTCATACAGACACAAATGGGAGGAGATGGGTGACAGGAACAATGAGAAGACCAATAGCAATAGAAAGGCAGCCTAATGAGAATAGTTTGACAGTGTTGAGGGAATTATTTGTTTAGCAGAGTGATGGCGTTTGGGAAAAAACTGTTCTTGTCTCTAGTTGTTCTAGTGTGCTGTGGTCTATAGTGTCATTTTGAGGGTAGGAGTTGAAACAGTTTATGACCAGGATGCGAGGGGTCTGTAAATATTTTCACACCCCTCTTTTGACTCGTGGAGTATGTAGGTCCTCAATGGAAGGCAGGTTGGTAGCCATTGTTTTTTATGCAGTTCTAATTACCCTCTGAAGTCTGTGTCTGTCTTGTTGGGTTGTGGAACCAAAACAGACAGTTATAAAAGTGTATCTTTGACATGGCAGATCCAAAACCAGCTGTTGCTCTAAATGTAACCAAATTTTATAGCGTGGCCATTCACTGATCCTCAGGAACATAGTTACTGATGACTCATTCAGGTCCTGAACTGTATCTGGATCTTTGCATGGCTGTTCTGCCAATATTTGCCTTGTTACTTTGTTATTTTTGATTGGGCAATAACTGTGATAAAGATTGGATTGATTGGTTGGTTGGTTGGTTGATTGAGTGACAGTAAAATTTAATAGATCCTCAAATCCATCCAAAAGGAATCCTTATCTTCAGTCCAAAGACCACTTACAGTACAGATTCAAAGCACTTGAGAAGCATTGATCTTGCTGGGCATGTTGGTCAATATCACATCCAATCCAATAAGCATCTTCATAAGCAATAGGAAATATTTGTATAGCTGATGATCATACTTAATCCTTGATCCTTGATTTATATATAAAGCGAGACAATAGTGAACAGGGTGATGATGAAAATGAGGTAGGCTATGTAATTCATGTGGGGAAGATTTACTAGATTATTGTTTCTGGATATTTATTTGATTGCTAAAACTCTGGGGTTTTTTTGAATTTACATTATTTTTGCCTTTTAGCTGTCTTAACATGTTGAGAAACCTGCTGCTAATTTTTAGCACTACAGTAGTAATTGGAGAGGCCTCCAGGGGTTGTGAAAAAGATGTAATGATGCAGGGGGCCTCAGGTTGCTTATATCTGCTTTATGCTATTCTCAAGGGAGTCAAATCTTAATTCACAGAAACATTCTAATCCTAGAGAAATTTGTGGGATTCATTTAAGATTTTGGTTACCACCTTTAAAGCGCTCCATGGCTTAGGACCCGGGTACTTACGGGACCGCCTGCTGTTACCCTATGCCTCCCACCGACCCGTATGCTCTCACAGAGAGGGCCTTCTCAGGATGCTGTCCGCCAGACAATGTTGGCTGGCGGCCCCCACGGGCAGGGCCTTCTCTGTGGGAGCTCCTACGCTTTGGAACGAACTTCCCCCTGGTTTACGTCAAGTGCCTGATCTTTGGACTTTTCGCCGTGAGCTGAAAACCCATCTGTTTATTCAAGCGGGACTGACCTAATTAAATTTTAATCTGGGGTTATTTATATTTTAGGGTTTTAAATTATTTTAAATGTTTTAAATTTTTTAAATTTTTGGCCATTTTGTAATATGTTTTGTTTTAGTCTTGTTTTAATGTATATATTGCACTTTTTATTTGGCTGTACACCTCCCTGAGTCCTTCGGGAGAAGGGCGGTATAAAAATCGAATAAATAAAAATAAATAAAATAAATAAATTATTCTTAGGAGTGGCTTATGTAAGTTGATTTTTTTTTTTGCTTACTGTATTATGGAACATCTTGCTTTTTAAAGGTCTCCTGCAGAGGACTTATCTGTAGCAGGGGTGTCAAACTCGTGTTGTCACAGTGTCGTCACGTGACATATTGCAACTTTTCTTACCTTTGCAAAACTGGGCCAGCATGTGACGCATCCGGCCCATGGAACTTGAGTTTGACACCCCTGCTCTATAGCCTCTCCCATTGCGAAAAGAAAGCTTCATGGGTGGGGCAGGATATTTTCTGTAGTGATTTCTGGATTTTACCGCATTGCCCCTTTGTTGTTTAACATTTTATATTCTACATCAGGCCTGTCAAACTGGTGGCCCATGGGTAGGATGTGTCACGCACTGAACACACCCACCTGGGCTCCGCAAAGGCAAAAAATATTATGATACGTCATGTGATGCTATCGAGTTTGACACCCTTGTTCTACATGATCATTGTGGCCCGCCAGTGGCCAGCAGAGCTGGCAGCAGATTCGGACGGTGAAGAGATTGGGGAGGAACATGGGCCAGTCCTGGAGTCTGGGGAAGGCTCAGACGAGGGCTCTGAGTCAGAGGCAGAGTGGGCCAAGGCCATCTGGTAGTTCTTTGCTGCCTCCAGAGTTTCTGGAGTCTGACATCGGCGAGGCAGAAGAACAGCGTGAGCCTGTTCCCAGTGTGTGCATGCCAGAAGACTGGAACAATTAAGGAAACAGGGTCGATTTGGGAGTAAGGCTTGAAGATAATTGGCCCCTCCCATAAGACATAAAAGAGAAGCTAACAGGATGTGAGCTTTTGCAGGAAGCAATTAGTTCATCTGGCCAATTCAAGATTTGAAAATTCTGTTTGTGACTCTATGCCAAGTTTGGCCTTGCCCTACATCTGGAAATTAGCTCTTTGGCAGGTTTCACATGAGATAAAGTTGAGTGTTGATAACATTCCTCTGAAAGACTAAACAGTCTAGCCTTGTGGACTATAAATGAAAGTAATTTACGGCTGTATGAATTAAAGAGGTTTGCTGGGACTCAAGTTTGTGCTGATTAATTTCTAATTAATTTCTAAGGAAGCCTAGGTCAGAACAATTATTTTCAAAATATTTAAGGACAAAATTGGCCATGGAACTCTGTTTTTGTATGTGATAATTGCAGTGAGATCATTGTACCCACAAAGATGGAGTGTAGGAATGGGTTGGGGAAGATGATGGAACTTGTTGAGATGACTAAATTGACTTCCTGAATGAAGGAAAAGACAATATCCACGTTTATCATTGACTGGAAATCCTTTATGGACTTTTTGTGTTACATAGAAAAAAATATGAAATTATAATTTATGGTTTTGATGAGTTTACAGGGTAGATTAAAAAAGAAGGGGGTTACGGTCAGTGGTGGGATTCAGCCAGTTTGCACCACTTCGGGAGAACTGGTTGTTAACTTTCTGAGCAGTTTGGTGAACTGGTTGTTGGAAGAAATCATTAGGGCAGGGAGCCGGTTGTTAAATTATTTGAATCCCACCACTGGTTACGGTGTAATCACAGTGTAAAGGTATGCTTATAATTGCACTTCTAACTGCTGTAAAGAAAATCAGAAGTTATTTCTTGTAGCTTTTTTCCTTTCTTTTCAACTTTTCTTACATTTTTCCTTTCTTGTACTTTTTATCTTTCTCTTTGATTTTTTTTCTCTTTGTTACTTTATATTCATTTTTATTATTTTTATCTTTTTTTAAAAAAAATAATAATAAAATTATTAAAAGTTAGAGGAAGGTACTGATGAGTATTTGATTTTAAATTGCTACTTCATTCATATACAGGTAGTCCTCAACTTACAACAATTCATTTAGTTCAATGTTACAATGGCCCTGAAAAAAGTGACATGACCATTTTTCAAACTTACAACCTTTGTAGCATCCCCATGACCACGTAATCAAAATTCAGCGGATTCATACTTATGACCATTGCTGCGTCCCAAGGTCACGCAGTCACCTTTTGCAGCCTTTTGACAAACAAAAACAATGGGGAAGACAGATTCACTTAACAACGATGGTACTAACTGCAATGATTCACTTAACAACTGTGGCAAGAAAGATCATAAGTGGGGCAAAACTCACTTAACAAATGTTTCATGTAACAACAGAAATTTTGGGCTCAATTGTGATCGTAAGTTGAGGACTACCTGTATTGCTGATGCCACTTGTTGCATCTATAATCTTGTTAGTGCTGATTAGAGGGAAGGTAGAGTAATACGTCTGAAATATTGCTCACATTTGACTTTGATTTATCCCACTTCTAACATAAACCTTTAGGGGACACGGTGGCTTAGTGGCTAAGACGCTGAGCTTGTTGATCGAAAGATCAGCAGTTCAGCAGTTCAATCCCTAGTGCTGCATAACGGTGAGCTCCTGTTACTTGTCCCAGCTTCTGCCAACCTAGCAGTTCGAAAGCACGTAAAAGAATGCAAGTAGAAAAATAGGGCCCACCTTTGGTGGGAAGGTAACAGTGTTCGGTATGCCTTTGGCGTTTAGTCATGCTGGCCACATGACCATGGAGATGTCTTTGGACAGCTCTAGCTCTTTGGCTTGGAAACGGAGATGAGCACCGCCCCCTAGAGTTGGGAATGACTAGCACATATGTGCCAGGGGATCCTTTACCTTTACCTTACCAGACTTTATTATTAGCACATGAACTTAAATCAACCTGTGCAGAAATATTGAATAGACTGTTTTTGAAAATCTGTGCAGCTGTCACCATGCTCCCAGATATATTAAAATGATCTGGTGACTATCCACAAGTGTAAATGAGGCTCCTTGGGTTGTGAATCAATGTGAATATTACATGGAAATAATTTTCCTTTAAAAAAGGAAAAGGTTTGATAACAGAACAAAAAATAATTCTTTAATACATTCTTATATTATTATGCATGTTTCATTATTTAAGGAAAGTATTATCTTTTACATAAAAATACTTTACTTCTCCTTACAAATGACATTTTGCAGATCAGAACTGTAAAGGGTCACTCACACTATCCTGTACTCTATTAAACCATTAGCAGAAGATACTGACTGTGAATAATGCCTTTTTATACCTCAAGCCACATTGTATTTATAATTGTGTTTCAAAATTATGACATTTTAATTTCATTAAATTTTATTTAAAGCGGATGAATGCTTTAGGCAGCAGGTTTATGTTTAACATTTCTTGAGTTGGCCATCACTTCCTACGGAATGGAATAGAAAACGCCACCAGGAATGATTTGCTATTCACATTCAATCAGAGTCTTGTTATAGACCTTTGGGCCAAATATCAAATCTCCATTTATAAAACTCTACAGAAAGAAGATTGAAGAGAAGAATCAGCCTTGAAGTCTTCCTTGTAATTCCATGAATGTTTTAATCCAATTTAAATTAATTACCTGCAAGCCACATATCAGGATATGGCTTTGGCTTTTCAAAAATGCGGTTCTAATTGTGTAAATCATTCTTCACAATGTAATGCAAATATGATATGAAACTTATGGACAATATTCTAACTTTTGGCCTCCAAGGCAATATAAGTGCAGTCCCAAGTCATTTGAGCCTGATACACAGTGGAGGTCTTCAAACCTGGTTTTTGTCTCGGGACAGTTGAGATGTGATCTGGCTTTGGACATAAGCATTAACCCAGAGTTGGGTTCTGCTACCGGTTCTCAATGGGAGCATGCACCTGTTGTAAGGTGTCGTGTCCCACTCCTCCGCTGACGGCTGGGTTGGGAAAGTCCGTATCAAGCGTGCCTCTGCAGCTCTGCCAAAGTCCTATCAGAGTTCTCAAGGCAGGCAGGAGACCAGGAAGTGACTTCAGCAATCCAAGTTAGACTTTGCCTGACTCAGAGAATGCCAGAAAGCAGATCCTTTATATAGGCTATGGGGTGTGGCTCCATGATTTAGCACTTATCCAGGCCTGCCCCTCCCTTCCTTTTGCTGACATCGCCTCTCTACTCTCCGGAAGCACGGATCCCTCCAGCCTCCAGCTGTTGGTAATCTTAGCTCATGACTGGCTTCACATTCTTCAGGCTCACATGCTGTGGGGTAGGGGTTTAGTTGCTCCGTTTGCCTGGGCATGGTGCCAGGACTGGGGGCTGAAGGCACGTCAGGTCCTTTGTCTTGCTCGGCCTGTCCGGGCATGGTGCCAGGGCTGGGGGCTGGAGGCATTCCAGGACATTCTTCCGAACTATCAGCGTCCGGCAGGAGATAAGAGGGGCCCGGCTGCGGCAGGGGGAGCGAGCGAGACACAACATAAGGTTAGAGTTCATGCAAAATCCTTTGTAGTAATACATTTCTTCTACATGTGGTCTGGAAGATTTCTGTAAATTCCTTAAGCATCATATATTTCTAATATAATAATAGCATGTCCTTTTTACTCTAATCCATTTTAAGAAAGAAGTAATCCATAATGTGAGAGAAAATTCTAACATGGTCAGAAACAAAAAGTTTATTACCCAAGGAAAAGAAAGGTAGAATCTGACTTTCCTACCCAAAACATAGCATCTTTCAGTTTGTTACAATGTGTGGGTAGTAGAAAAAATAGAATAGGAATTTAAAATTTTCAGATCTTGATAAATGGAGCTTGCAATTGGTATATAGCAACACACTGGAAGTGTGTGTGTGAATTCTTCCCTATCAGCTTAATTGCAAAAAAAAAAATGAGTACTGGAATGCCTGCTTGCCTTAGTTTATAGTTCTAACAGTTTACTGTTCTTCTCTGTTGCGAAGAAAAACCCGATGCTAAAATCTATCAGGAGATTTATCCATTGCTGTTTATACTAGGGGAAAAAAATCAATCAATCTGATTTTGATGTTGTTCCACATCATGTTGCATCATTCAGATCTCCTAAACCAATTGGGGACATTCCAGTAACGCAACAGCTGGTAAGTTGAAGGTACTGGTGTGAATGTAATTAATATCAGTGTTTGAGATATTAAAATAGAAATCACAGCTGTTCTGCAGGTGGTTCCAACCCTGTGGGAACGATGACAATGCATCACACTGTATATGCACACTGTTTTGCAAGTCAATATCAACTCCCTTTAAAAAGGGAGTGCTATGGAGTATATACAGACAGCAGCAAGGATTATGTTTGCCAAATACTGGAAAAATGAGAACACCCCGCTAGATGAATAGAATAGAATAACAGAGTTGGAAGGGACCTTGGAGGTCTTCTAGTCCAACCCCCTGCTTAAGCAGGAAACCCTACACCACTTCAGACAAAGGGTTATCCAACATCATCTTAAAAACCTCCAGTATTGGAGCATTCACAATTTCTGGAGGCAAGTTGTTCCACTGATTAATTGTTCTAACTGTCAGGAAATTTCTCCTTAGTTTAGATTTAGACTCTAAAACCATCTCTCATTATATCCCCAATTTACTTCATACTTTCCTGTTCATTTTTTTCCTTAGTATATATAACCTGTCTTGACATTAAAACTGACCTTCAAATATATAAAGAATTGGACAAGATCCAGCAATTTTATTAAAACTAACAGCTTACTGGGAATCAATGGCTAGAAGGCAACAGAATTAAAGATGAACATATTTATATAATGAACATAGACAAACGATAAGAGGCCTAGATAGGAGCACAAGTATTTGCATCTGGAAGCAGAATACTTTGTAACCTTTCAAAAATGTGAATGCCAGAATGCTGGTTGTTATCCTTACAGTTTGACCCTGCATTCTAGTTTAAATGGAAATAATTGTTAATATACCCATTATCACTATTCCTGATTATGTTGCAGTTTGTGGAGACAAAGAGTGAATGAATCAAAGGCCACACATTGATATTATAAAGATTATAGTCCAGGAGGTTTATGTCACAAGGTTATAGTTGGTGGTATGTATCTGAGGAAGATGATTTAGCAATTAAGTTAATAAAGCTGGATGGCCCTTAAGCTATGGAAGTAAAGATGGAGTCTAAACATTTACTCAGAATTTGCTGCAATTAAATGTATTTTTCCTTTTAAATTCCTTCCAGAATAGCATCCCTAAAAATAAAATGTAAAAGTCATTTACATTAAAACCATTTAAAATGGTATCTTGGATGAAAATATAACTAAATCCATTAAAAATGTGCCAATAAAATGGTATCTACCCAAGTCAGCAGCCTAACTTGCTTCATCTCAAAAATATAAAAGGATTTGCAAAAGAATATCAAAGAAAGGAACTCACTTGATCTCCATTCTCCAACTTTTGTTCATAGGAAGAGCAACCACGAAGGACCTCTCTCAGATATCCACCAAACAAGTATGAACATCTCCATGAGAATGATGATGTGACAACATATATCTGGTGATATCACAACACAACCCCCAGCAATTTCATACTTGAGCCTTGATAAGAATGATAGGATGCTTCTTCAGAGAAGAATTATAGTATACATAATTTGGACTTGGGCTCCAACAAAGGATGCTCTCTACCTTAAAAGTAGGCAGATGATATATCTGATCCAGATGTGGTATTCTGCCAGTTCGGACTGGTTTGCCAGAACCGGTAGCGGAACTTGCACCCACCTGCCCCAGCTCTATGCCGTCCTATTTAGTGATGTTCTTGAGACCGGGTGCACATGTGGAAGGCATGCGGGCGAGCAAAGTGCACGCGGGGAAGGCTGGGCGCATGCGCAGAAGGCACAGTGCATGAAGTGAGTGTGTGCTCCTGCAGCAAACCGGTAGCAACATAATGTGCAACCCACCGCTGATCTAGTCATGTACATTATAGATTTGCAAGTTAAGGGTAAATAAGAAGCTTGTATATTTATGTTGTGAATGCAAGGAAGGTGTCTTCTGACACTCTCCATTACTTCCAGTTCTCGTCTGGAAGACCAGTGACAAATGCAGAGGAGGAGGAGAATAACTCCGTATTCTCCACCTCCTTTCTTTTTCCTTTCCTTGCTAACGTGCATCTCTGGCTGATGCACTCTATTTTCCCAAAGGAAGATTCACCTGTATAGGAAGGGCAAAATCACAAGCGCGAATCCCGTGCAATGCATGCTTCCTGCATCTTGAAAAAGTAGCTGAAATAGAGTTGCTAGGATGGGCTATAAAATTCCAATGAGCAGTAAGGCGTTAGAGATTTCTTAATGTCTTTCTTTGCTTCTCTGTAACTCTGAAGTTCAAACCTCCTAGCTGGAATTGACCTCAAAGTTCCCACCCCCTTGGCCAAAATAAAAATGTGTGCCTTTGTGTGTGTTTGTATACAAATCAGATGAATCTACAGGTTTTTTTTTTCCAGGGCAGCCTAGGTTTTAAACCCTAACTCAAATATATGAAGAACGGTTGCAGGAACTCGGTATGTCTAGTTTAATGAAAAGAAGGACTAGGGGAGACATGATAGCAGTGTTCCAATACCTCAAGGGCTGCCACAAAGAAGAGGGAGTCAAACTATTCTCCAAAGCACTTGAGGGGCAGGTCAAGAAGCAATGGGTGGAAACTAATCAAGGAGAGAAGCAACTTAGAACTAAGGAGGAATTTCCTGACAGTGAGAACAATTAATCAGTGGAACAACTTGCCTCCAGAAGTTGTGAATGCTCCAAAACTGGAGCATTTTTAAGAAGATGTTGGGCAATCTTTTGTCTGAAGTGGTGTAGGGTTTCCTGCCTAAGCAGGGGGTTGGACTAGAAGACCTCCAAGGCCCCTCCCAACTCTTGTTATTCTATTCTATTCTATTCTATTCTATTTTGACTGTTGCTACAGCATTTGATGGAGTGGACTTATAGGGTAACAAATGAATTTATTTGCGAGGCACAATGAAATTGTTTCTTTAAACAGATTATCTTTAAAGCTTTATTTGATCCCTTTAAATGAAATATTTTGGTTTTCCTCCTGGCTTTATCCTTTCGTTATTCAAGTACCCTTAGAGAAGGTGAGCCCTGGCTGACATTCAAAGGTCAGATGTGATTCCATAGCAGTAGTTCAAATGTGGTTACTTTTGCTTTGTGCCAACAGACATTACAGGTAAAACTTTGATCTTTCTATTTTCCATTAATTTTTCCAAGTCCTCCATATGAACACATGTCAAGAATACACATGAAAAAATCAATTGCTGTATAGAATGGAAAGCAGCCTATTGTTTTAGATATAGTAAAGCACAGCTCTAATTTAGCTAGAGTAGCAGTCCGAGTGGTAAATAGAGCAGACAGTTGATGATTAGAAAGCACAAAGACATAACCGCCCTGAGTCCCTTGGGAGATAGGGCGGTATATAAATACGATTAAATAAATAAATAAATAAATAAATAAAAATAAATATGTGGGGAAGGATTTGGTGTACCCTGTAGAAAAAACAGTCCTAAATTAAAAAAACAACAACCTTCATTTAGGATATTTGCACCAGGTTAGAAACCAGAAGTTCATGAGTTCTAGTCCAGCCTTAACCATATAAAATTGGCTGGGTGATTTTGAGCCAGTCACTCTCTTTCAGCCCAACCCATTTAGTAGAAAGAATAGAATAGAATAGAATAGAATAGAATAGAATAGAATAGAATAGAATAGAATAGAATAGAATAGTTGGAGGGGACCTTGGAGGTCTTTTAGTCTAACCCACCTCTTAACCAGGAAACCCTACACCACTTCAGACAAATGGTTGTCCAACATCTTCTTAAAAATTTCCAGTGTTAGAGCATTCACAACTTCTGGAGACAACCTGTTCCACTGATTAATTGTTCTAACTGTCAGGAAATTTCTCCTTAGTTCCAGGTTGCTTCTCTCCTTGATCAGCTTCCACCCATTGCTTCTTGTCCTGCCCTGAGGTGCTTTGGAGAATAGCTTGACTGAATCTTTTTTGTGGCAACCCCTGAGATACCAAAACACTGCTATCATGTCACCCCTAGTCCAGGGTTGAAATCCAGCAGGTTCTGACAGGTTCTGGAGAACCAGTAGTGGAAATTTTGAGAGGTTCAGAGAACTGGCAAATACCACCTCTGGCTGGCCCCAGAGTGGGGTGGGAATGGAGATTTTGCAGTATCCTTTCCCTGCCATTCCCACCAAGCCACGCTCACCACCCACACCACACCATACTCACCAAGCCATGCCCACAGAACCAGTAAAAAAAAATTGGATTTTCATCACTGCCCTAGTCCTTCTTTTCATTAAACTTGACATATCCAGTTCCAGTTGTTGTTGTTGTTGTTGTGGGGAAATAGGAGAGGGAAAGAGTGTTAAGTATGTTCACTGACCCACATTATTTATAAAAATAATAAAAGTGGGATTTTTAAAAAAATCAGTCAGTCAGTATAATTATTGCTTCCATTGTAGCCTACAGAGTGAAGGCAGGAAATTCTGCCTCAATAATTCCTGTGTAATATATGAGGCAGACATATTGGGGTTAGTATGATCCCATTTATGGTAGGATTAGTCTACATGATTCAATAGACTTAGACTTGTTTGTAGTTTAGACTAATTTGCCTCATTGATTTAATAGTTCCACCTCTCCCCCAACGGAATGTTTAATATTTAATTATGGGAAGCATTCCACCCGAATTCTTTATATTTTTAGTGACAATATTATATAAACATTTTAAAAGGATGCTATAATCATTTGGAAAAATGTCGTTATCTCATTTTAATAGTAGGATATTATCTTAATGCTACTTGGTACTACTTTGCATAAAAAATTAACTCTAGATTTTAAAGCATCTTTTTAGTAATATTAATACTTTAGGAGTTTTGGGTGCCAATCCCAAACTGTAACATCAGAAGATGTTTTCATTAAATATATTGTTCACCAGAAAAAATGCCTGTTTGTTGAATCCAGTTGTGCCTTCGCCTAAAAAAGACTCCAAGCTGGATGGGTAAAGTTGGAAAAAATATTCTTTATTCATGTGCATAATTAAAGAAGATCCTCAGTCTTACTGATCTCTAGTCAAGGAAAGGAGCCATTTTTCTCTCTCAAGCACAACTTTTATATGCTTTTACTCGAGAAACAAAGCAGAGTTCATACTTGGGTACAGTAATTTGACACATTCCTGACATTTTTGTACCTTGTATAATATGCACCATGCCATTATATGCTTAGCATGGGCCTGTTAATGTTCATCTAAATATTCAGCAGAGGTGGGATTCAGCAGGTTCTGACCAGTTCTGGAGAACTGGAAGAGGAAATTTTGAGTAATTTGAAGAACCGGTAAATACCACCTCTGACTGGCCCCGCCCCCATCTATTCTCTGTCTCCCGAGTCCCAGCTGATCAGGATGAAATGGGGATTTTGCAGTAACCTTCCCCTGGAGTGGGGAGGAAATTGAGATTTTACAGTATCCTTCCCCTGCCACACCCACCAAGCCACGCCCACAGAACTGGTAGTAAAAAAAATTGAATCCCACCACTGATATTCAGGTGTGTTTTCACCATTCTAATGAACTCTTTGGTGCAAAAAATTTGCAACTGTTATAATAATAATAATAATAATAATAATAATAATAATAATAATAATAATAATAATAACAACAACAACAACAACAACAACAACAACAACAACAACAACAACAATAATAATAATAATTTAATTTGTATACCGCCCTTCTCCCGAAGGACTCAGGGCGGTGCACAGCCAGAATAAAAAATACAAAGAGAAGCAATACATATAATATTAAGAACACCCCTTAAAAAACTTATTCAATTGGCTAAAAATTTAAAATACAATAACACTCTATAAAAATTTTCAAAAATTTAAAACCCATAAAAGTAAATTAAAAATTTTAAAATCAAGCCAGTCCAGCTAGACGGAATAAATAGGTTTTAAGTTTGCGGCGAAAGGTCCGAAGGTCGGATAGTTGACGAAGTCCAGGGGGAAGTTCGTTCCACAGGGTAGGAGCCCCCACAGAGAAGGCCCTCCCCCTGGGGGCCGCCAGTCGACATTGTTTGGCTGACAGCACCCTAAGGAGTCCCTCTCTGTGAGAACGCACCGGTCGCTGGGAGATAGAAGATGGCAGTAGACGGTCCCGTAAATATCCTGGTCCTAAGGTTATTGGTTAAATTCCTTAGTAATTCTAAGGAATTTAGGAACTGGAGAGAAAAAGTCTAGGATCTGCTGTTACCAATATTGACATCCAGGTTTCAACAACCCAAATTATTTTTGCAAACTATCAACTGTTTTAAACAGTGATCAACAATGAGCTAATCCAAAGTATTGATGCTTTTTTTCTCTCTGATGCTATTGATGTTCTCTATGAACTCCAGAAGAAGAATTACTATTTTCAGGGTAGGATTATCCCGTAATTTTTCAAGAGACACAAGATCAAATTTAGATCACTTCTCAACTTTTCGTTTTGGGAAATGCATGGGCAGAAGGTTGAACTAGAAGACCTCAAGGGCTCCATTCAACTCCGTTATTCTATATTCTGCATTGTTTTTATATGGATCACTTATGTAACACTTTTATGTATGCATTAATTTCTCTTATAGGTGAGATATGGAATGGTAAGAGGAGATGACACAAATGTTTAAGGAAGCCTAAACATTGCATTTCTAATATTCTGCCAAAAAGATATGGAAACTTTCTGTTTATTTTAAGTTAATATATTAAATTCACAAAAGTATTTTCCTGTCCCCTTCTTGCCTCAGACCTTACTTGGATGCTAAAATAAGAATTTTAAGATATAATAATAATAATAATAATAATAATAATAATAATAATAATAATAATAATAATAACAACAACAACAACAACAACAACAACAACAACAACAACAACAACAACAGAGTTGGAAGGGACCTTGAGGTCTTCTAGTCCAACCCCCTGCCCAGGCAGGAAACCCTTCACCATTTCAGACAAATGGTTATCCAACATTTTCTTAAAAATGTCCAGTGTTGGAGCATTCACAACTTCTGCAGGCAAGTTGCTCCACTGATTAATTGTTCTAACTGTCAGGAAAATTCTCCTTAGTTCTAAGTTGCGTCTCTCCTTGATTAGTTTCCACCCATTGCTTCTTGTTCTACCCTCAGGTGCTTTGGAGAATAGTTTGACTCCCTCTTCTTTGTGGCAACCCCTGAGATATTGGACAGATCTTGGCAAAAGAAAAAGAATACTTATAATGAGCTGTGGTGGCACATTGGTTAGAATGCAATATTGCAGGCTACTTCTGCTAATCACTGGCTGCCAGCAGTTTGGCAGTTCGAATCTCGCCAGGCTCAAGGTTGACTCGGCCTTCCATCCTTCCGAGGTGGATAAAATGAGGACCCAGACTGTTGGGAGCAATAGGCTGACTCTGTAAACTGCTTAGAGAGGTGCTTACATAGCGGTGTAAAGCACTATGAGGAGGTATATAAGTCTAAGTGCTGTTGCTTAGGGTGGTTGTGGTGTTTTATTCCATCTTATTTTGTAGGACCTCCAGTCTTTTGAGAAACATGGTTAGCCATAATGCAGAAGAGGGTATGAGAATCATTTAAGTATTTCAAAAACTAATGTCTGGCTTGAGGTCAGTACTTGATTTGATTTGGAGGGGGAGCAGTTGCAGGTCCCAATCCAGTGGTGAAATTTAAATTTCTTTCCTACCGGTTCTGTGGGTGTGGCTTGGTGGGGGGGTCATGTGGGTGGGCGTTGCTATGTGACTGGGGGATCAAAAGACAGAAACTCGCTAACAATGTCCTGCTGGAGCAGGGTTGGACTAGATGACCTCCAGATCCCTTCCAGCCCTGGATTATCCTCTGAAGCTGCGTCTAGTGCCAGGTTTGTAGTCCTTCCTTCCTCTCCTTTTTCCTCCCTCCCTTCCTTCCTTCCTTCCTTCCTTCCTTCCTTCCTTCCTTCCTTCCTTTCTCTCTCTCTCTCTCTCTCTCTCTCTCTCTCTCTCTCTCTCTCACACACACACACACACACACACACACGAACCCCCCACCCACCATTTTTTGCCTACACCCCCCATTTTTTGCCTAGCAGGCTTCAGCTTTTTTACCTTTTAAAAAATGCTTTTAAAAGTAAAAAAAAAGCCTCTGATAATCAGGCACCTCAGCCAGGATCGTCAGAGCCTTGTTTTAACCCTTTAAAAGCATTTTTTACAACCTCTTCGGGCGAAGAGGTTGTTTAAAAAATGCTTTTAAAAGTAAAAAAAAAAAAAGGCTCTGACGATCACGTGGCTCAGCTGGGCAGGGCGTGGGGGGTGGGCAGGGATTTTTGCTACCGGTTCTCCGAATCACCCACCGCCATTGCTACCGGATTGGCCGATCCGGTCTGAACCTGGAGCATTTCACCTCGTCCCAATCCAACATGACAGCTATGAAATATCAAGAGATGGGTCTGAATGGGAGTGACATAGAGAAAACATGTTTCATCTAAAGCAGGGGTGTCAAACTCATGGCCCATGGGTCAGATGTGTCACACGCTGGCCATGCCCACCCCCAGTTTAGCAAAGGGGGGAAAAGTCACAGTACATCATGTGACAACAATGTGATGCTGCGAGTTTGACACCCCTAATCTAAAGCATATCCATAATATACTTTCCTCATTGTCTTGATCAAAGGTCAAACCATTGGATAGAAACAGGGAAGGGTTTCTAACTATAGTTACACTTATTATTGCAAGTCAAAGCTGGTGTTTTGCGACTGCATATCTAAAATTCATTTGCCTTGATATTTAACACTTTTTATTTTAATATATATACCATTATCCTCCACTATCCATTGAAATGAAATCATTCCTGAAATATTTAAATATTTAGCTTTATGATGACTACAAATTCAATACATTTTGCATACATTTCATCCCAATGCTATAAATTCCTGATATTTTAAATTCCAGTAAAGGAAGATTTAGATTTAATTTTGTTGACATTGCCCTTGGCTGCTCGAGAAGTCTTTCTGTGCCTTTATCAGGTCCACAGTTGACATTAATCAAAACTTTTCATTTAAAAGTCATAAAGCTAGAAAAAGAGCACAAACCTACCAAAAACATTGTCTGTGATTTTAAATGCACTTTGTCCAGGTAGAGGAAACAACTATTGCTTTCCGGTCTTTTTTGTAAACTTCTCAGAAACATTTTGGCTATCATAACTGGAAATAGAGGTTCTAACAAGGTAAATAAGTCAAGTTATTTTATTTTAATCTCCCATTAATATCCATCAGTATGGAAATAGTTCCCTGGAATTATGGCCTACATGTTCCTCCTTTGAGCGAAAGACATATAGAAAATAAAGTGAAAAAATGTTGATAATATCAGATGACTTTAGCAATTACCCATATTTTTGGAGTATAAGACGCATCTTAGGTTCTGCCTACCAGGTATTCATCTGGCTAGAGTCCTTAGCCTGGTCAACTTCATTACATTAGTTTGCTTGCTGGTTTTGAAGTTGGGGCTGATTGGGGCTAAAAAACAGCTTCAAAAGCACAGCTGATCCTTGGAGGGCACCAGTGACTAAAGCAGGCGAAGCGCGGAAGGGTTAAGAGAAGGCAGCAGCTGTTCTGGGTAGCCATTTTGGGCAACGCATGCAGGGTTACATTCAGAGTATAAGACGCACCCAAATTTTCAGTCTCTTTTAGGAGGGAAAAAAGTGCATCTTTTACTCTGAAAACTATGGTTGTTTATTTTATTTACTGCCTCTAATGAGGCACTGAGCCTTTCCATACACTGGTATTTCCTATCCTGAATAATAAACATACAAACTGACTTCAAGACAATTTGCATTGCTAATCTGTTGGTTTTGTGACTGTTACATCACATCTGTTTCTCTAATTGGTGTCTGGGTTAGTGAGCCTCTCCTTCATGGAAAAGGGAAGCAAGTGAATATTGTAGAACAGCAGCCAGCTCATTCTGAATTCTGTGATTTGGCAAACAACCTTTCTGTCTTCATTAGAAAGCAGAGGAGGCAAAATCTACCAACAACATTCCTCTGCTATATAAGCATAGTCTGTGAGCATAGTCTATGATTTGCAGAACTTATATCTTTATGGGGATGTTGCAAGGGAAAGTTGATCTTGGAGACTGCAAGTCAATCCAGAGAAACCCAAAAGCATTTCGGTCTCCATGATGGCGTTTAAAACATTTTCACCATGGTAGCATATGAATAAGGCTGGTGAAGTTTATGGGTTGGAAGAATCCATGTGTTCTGATCCAGACACGACAAGCCCTCTGAAGTTAACTCAAAATATTCCTTTATTAGGAACACCAGCAGCCCTGGCAAAAAGTTTATCTCTCTACACAGGCTAAAAAGTCCGTCTGTCCCTGTGGCAGACATCTATTCATCTCGGTCCCCTACCTTTTATCCCCAGAGTTAGGGTGGGGCTTCATTAGCAGTGGTGGCTCTTCCTTCACAAGGATCAGTCCACAAATTTCCACTGCTCTCCTCTCCCTTCTGTGCATCCATGCATCAGGCACTGGGCCAGTGGTGGGTTGCTACATGTTCGCCCCGGTTCAGGCGAACCGGTAGCGGCAGTGGTGGGAGGCTCCGCTCACCCGCCTGAATACTTCTGCGCCCACAAGCAAACCGGTAGTGAAGGCTTTTGAAACCTGCCCCTGCACTGGACACAACTGTTCCTTGTCTTCCTCATCAGTCACCTCCAGACCTGGAGGCTGTTGACTCTCCATCTGAGGGCTGATGGACAATCCAGGTTCCACCTCTGTCTCTGTCTCTCTCTGACAGCTCCATTCCCTCTTCCCCCTCGGAGCTCTTAGGTTGCCTTGATGCTGATGTTAACTCCCATACCTCCTCCTTTTCCTCTGATTCAGCTGCTGAAGGGGCCGGTGGCTGACAGGCCACAACACCATGTAGCACTAGCAATAGCACTTAAACTTATATACAACTTCACAGTGCTTTACAGCCCTCTCTAAGTGGTCTACTGAGTCAGCCTCTTGCCCCCAGCAATCTGGGTTTTCATTTTATTGACCTCAGAAGGATGGAAGGCTGAGTCAACCCTGAGCCAGTGAGAGTCAAACTGCTGAACTGCTGGCAGTTGGCAGTCAGCAGAATTAGCCTGCAATACTGCATTCTAACCCATGCGCCACCACAGCTCTTGTATGAAACTAATGTTTGAAAGGCATCATAATGTGTGTATGAAACTAATAAGGGCCACTTCCTTCCATTGGGGTGCTGCATCAGCTAGGCTTGTATTTAGGGTTTTTTCCACACCTGGATGAATGAAATATAAGTGGGGAGGAGGGACATGCAGCAGGCAGTTTCTCAAATAGGAAAACAAATGACATGAACACCGAATGTAATTACTGCAATATAATCCATAACTGAGGCAAACAGATGTTAAAAAGTCTGATTTTCTGAGAGTCATGAGGAACCAGACTTTTTTTGGAATGTTATGGCCTCTCAACATTGCAGTATGAAGCACAGAAAAAGTGTGATACAATTAACACATCTTATTCTAGAAGCAAACTAACTGAAGGGTGGTATTAATTTACCTTCGCAAATGTGAGTGCTCACGCATGACACCTCGCGCATGCACAGGACCTTCTCCGCATGTGCAGAGCATCAAAAATGGGATGTGATGATGACCGGGCAGGTGGATGGAGCCTCCCGCAGCCACTGCTACTGGTTCACCCAAGCCGGATATATCCACCACTGATGGTTCTATCAGTTCTATCCACCAGTGGTGGATAGAATACTACCACTGAACCAAACATACAGAAAAAGACATTGATGAAGACATAAGGCTTACCATGATGTGTTATCTTTTCTGTCCTTGACTTTCTCCAAATTTTAAAGGCTTAACTTTACTTACTGTACAATAAAGGCCTTGCCAGATCTTTGATATGAGTCCGTAAATGATTCTGCAGATGCCAAATTGTCCACATTGCATTATGAAATAGATTGGTTCATCAAAAGACCTCACTGATGAAGGTTTGGGGAAAAAGCTACAGTATTTATTCTAAGAAGACATTCCTAACCGTAGCCTTTTCCTTGAATGATGAAAGGCCATTGGCACAGGACCCATTTTCTTCAAGGAGCTACTGATCCAGTTCTACAGAGGAATTATTGAGTCTGTCATCTGCACCTCTATAACTGTCTGGTTTGGTTCTGCAACCCAACAAGACAGACACAGACTTCGGAGGATAATTAGAACTGCAAAAAAAAACAATGGCTACCAACCTGCCTTCCATTGAGGACCTGTATACTGCATGAGTCAAAAAGAGGGCTGTGAAAATATTTACAGACCCCTCGCATTCTGGACATAAACTGTTTCAACTCCTACCCTCAAAACAACACTATAGAGCACACCAGAACAACTAGACAGTTTTTTCCTGAATGCCATCACTCTGCTAAACAAATAATTCCCTCAACACTGTCAAACTATTCACTAAGTCTGCATTACTATTATTATTAGTCTTCTCACCGTTCCTATCACCCATCTCCTCCCACTTATGACTGTATGACTGCAACTTGTTGCTGTATCTTTACGATTTATATTGATTGTTTCCTAGTATGATTTGACTGCTTATTTGTACCCTATGACTATAATTAAGTCTTGTTTCTTTTTATTCTTGAAGAATAAATGTATTTTATTCTCCTTATGTACACTGAGAGCATATACACCAAAGACAAATTCCTGGTGTGTCTAATCACACTTAGCCAATAAAGAATTCTATTCTATTCTATTCTATTCTATTCTATTCTATTCTATTCTATTCTATTCTATTCTATTCTATTCTAATCTAATCGTGCTCAGAAGTTCAAAAGGATGCAAAGACAGAGGTTGCTCATTCACTCAAGGAATATTAACTGCTTAAATTCAAATTGTGCATGCTTTATTTTAAACTACTGTATGCATATATGGAAAATATATCTGCAAATAGAAGTAGAATAACTGCGGCAAAAAAATAAAATAAAGATAAAGATAGTAATAGCCCCTTGAGTACAATCCCATAACATCTGGAGCACCACTTGAACACTATTGGCACTAATAAAATCACCATCAGGCCATTTTACTTGGAACAGCTTGGAATAGCTTACAAACTGGGACAATACTTTTAACACCATCAAAGAACAGCATCAGCCTATCCCAGAACCTTGGGAAGGACTCGATAGGTGGATAAAAGTGCCAAATGGAGTCTAAACATCTTGCTGACTCTGCAACCAAACATAATAATAGCATTGGCAAAATATTTAAAGAACAGCTTGCTTCTCCATTTGGAGGAAAGGCAGAGAAAAATGAGTTGTAACGATCAGTGAAAATGTTTTCGATATTTGTACACTTGAAAAAATATATTTGATTGCTATTTTTTTTGAAAGTAATCTTTACAATAATTCCATATTAATAATTAAAATATAATTATTTTATTATATTAATACATGGTTTTATAAGAAGCATTTATTTAAAAATACCATGCTATTATGTTTTTGTCTTTGGAAAATACATTGTGCTGTTGGAATGATCTTTTGATTAATATTGTTTTAAATATTTTTTTTAACATGGTGCCAAAATATTTTGTTCAACAGCCTTGGATTTTTTCAGTCTCATTCTGTTTCTCAAGCTGCTAAAGAATTTGATAGTCCTTTGATAAGCTTGCTTTCCCGTCTCAGGATGGCAAAATATGCTGCTGTTTACATTATGACTTTCCATCATGGTACAATGACACACTTACGTGAGCAATTTCCATGAGAAGTTCACACACTTTATCATTATTTTTAATGGAAATCTGAAATCATTTCTTTTTCATCAAATAGGAAGGTAGTAAACAAAAATGTAGCCCATAGTTATAATGTCCATCACCAAAATATTTTCCATTGGAACCCTTATTAAAGTTTGAAAGTTATCGAAGTGCCACAATGCTATCCATTTTTGGCGCCGCTCCAAAACTGTTTGTATAAACGGATCATGTGGTAAGTTTGCCAGATCAAGATTGATCTATGGAGAAAATTTGAATTTGTAATGTTGCTTTAAAAAATGCCAAAGTGTCTATTGTTTTTGTTGTTGTTTCTAAAACAATTTGGCTCAACCTCATCATCATTTCAACCCATTCCAAATTATGAGATGTCAGTGTCCGAAGCCGTCTTCTGCCACATACTATTTGCTCTATCTATTTGCTATGTGATCTATCCCAGCATCCACATTTTACATTTATTTATTTTGTCGAATACATATTAAATAATATATATAAGTATAAGCATGAATTGAATACATAAAATGAATACAACTAAAAGGAACATTAGGACAGGGACGGTAGGCACGCTGGTGATCTTATGCACGCCCCTTACAGACCTCTTAGGAATGGGGTGATGTCAACAGTAGACAGTCTTAGGTTAAAGTTTTGTGGATTTTGGGATGAGACCACGGAGTGCATTCCAGGCACTAACAACTCTGTTACTGAAGTCATATTTTCTGCAATCGAGATTGGAGCGGTTCACTTTAAGTTTGAATCTATTGTGTGCTCGTGTATTGTTGTGGTGGAAGCTGAAGTAGTCATTGACAGGAAGGACATTGTAGCAGATGATTTTATGAGCTATGTGCAGGTCATACCAAAAGCGGCGTAGTTCTAAATTTTCTAAACCTAGAATTTCAAGTCTGGTGGCATAAGGTATTTTTTTTGCGAACAAGAAAGCCTACATGGTAGGCTTTCTAACAGTTATACATTTTTATTAACTAATATCACAGTTGTTTCAGCTGTAATCTGCCTAACCGATTGTTGTATCCAAGCTGGAGACTCAAATTCATGGCTTAGAAACGGAATCCATTTCAAAGCTGTGATCCTTCGTCTAATGTAACACTGTATGCAGCTGCAGAAATCTCAATTCCCTTCTCAAATTAAGAAACTATTCCAATAGGAGTTTGGGAAAAGAACCTCTCAAAAATATGAGTTTATTAGCATTGTTGCTAATCAGCTTCACAGGTGAAGTATGGTTTCAGATTTACTATTTACGTTATTCGTATCTGGATGTCTTCAATGGACAAGGTTTTGTAGGAGCACAAGTTGGCTTAAGAATTGGTTCCACAATTGCTTTCAGTTAGGACAGGTAGAGGAAAAAGGACACTGCGCTAGGAGGAGACTCTATGGTGGGGGAACTGGACTTCCGGTTGGCTCCAGAATTGAATGGGGGGCTGCTGGTTAGAACCTTCGTGGCTCTTTAAATGTTTAGGGTTGCCGACCCCTGGTGTAGGGAGAAATGCTCTTAATTCCCTACTTCCAGGAAGTGAAGAGAGCTGAAGTCAAGATTATGCCAACAAGCAGTGCCAATCCATTGTTATTTTTAAAGCCCAACATGACATAAAACCAGGTTACTTATGAGGACACATCTTCCTGATGGTTTCTGTTCATCCTGCACAATGGGCATTTACCAGGTACATAAAACAGCATCTTTTGGTAGGTTCAGTGAGCTTGCCTTCCTATTACAAGACCTGCCCTATGGAACAGCAACCTCTTCCCCAAGATACAAACGGTCCCTTGTACAAGATGAAGTCCTTGCTCTTCCTCCCACTCCTGGCTAGCATGATAGCATGGGATTTCTATATAGGTTTATGTGATGGGTGGTTTTACTGAGCTTCAGTGTAGCTTTATTTGGTTAATGAAAATCTTTGCTTTTATCTAGTTCATCAACTAGAGTTTCTTAGACGAGTAGGTTCATAAATGGACTAAATAAACAAAGTGCAAATAAATGGAGAAGCGATTGAAGTAAACTTTATCTTCTTAGATCTGATGAATGTTATTCATAGACATGATGAATGTAGGTTTATGAATTCTTGGTAGGCTGACATCTGTTTTCTGAGGAAAACAGTGTGACAAATATATGCAAACTATTAAAGTTAATCTGTAAATGTAGATACATTACAGCGATAATGTCAGATATTGTTATGACAATCATTTTCTTAGCTGTAACATATGGCTGTGAAACTGGGCCATTGGACAGCTTGATTGAAGAATAATGAATATCTTTAAATTGTGGTATCAGTGAAATTGCTGACAGTATCTTGGAATGCAAGCAGGGTAAATATTTCACTACTAGATGAAACCAGATTATTCGTGAGAAACACTCACAATAAAACTAATTGTTGTGCGTGTAGACAATGACTTCAAAAGACAGAGTAGACCAAGACAACGATCAAGTAAAGCACACTTGAGCCTAGATCAAGAAAGTGGTTTACAAAAAGTACCCTCTTAATTCACATGAAATCAATAGAGGAAGAAAGAAAAGCATGATTAGACTGGTAAGATTTTGTTACTATAGCTATTCTAATGCAAGTAGCTGTAGGTCTACACATTGTCTGTTTTTCAGCCTAGTCTTCCTTGTAGTGTAGACACTCAACTTGAGTATTTTTGATAAATAATGCACAGACATGTACCATTGGAGAAAAATCTGATGCCTGCAAAGAATTTATTTTATTTATTTATTTATTTATTGTTTAAATTTCTATACTGCCCTTCTCCCAAAGGACTCAGGGCAGTTTACAGCCAGAGTAAAACAATTAATACCAAAATTAAAACCAGTTTAAAAAGGAAAATTCAAAATTGGCTGAACATTTAAAACCAATAAAAGCCCCATTAAAAAACCCATTAGGCCAGTCCTGCGCGATGGAACAGAAATGTTTTCAGCTCGCATCAAAAGGTCCGAAGATCAGGGAGTTGGCAGATACCTGGTGGTAGCTCGTACCAGAGGGCTGGTGCCCCCACAGAAAAGGCCCTCCCCCTGGGTGTCGCCAGCCGAAATTGTCTGGCCGATGGCACACTGAGGAGACCCGCCCTATGGGAGCGCACTGGTCAATGGGATGTCGCTGGTAGCAGCAGGTGGTCCCGTAAGTAACCCGGTCCTATGCCATGGAGCGCTTTAAAGGTGGTGACCAACACCTTGAATTGCACTCGAAAGACCACCGGAAGCCAGTGCAGCCTGCTCAGGTGAGGTGTTATATGGGAGCAACAAGTTGCTCCCTCTATCACCCGCGCAACTGTATTCTGAACCAGTTGGAGCCTTCGGGTGCTCTTCAAGGGGAGCCCCATGTAGAGAGCGTTGCAATAGTCCAGACGGGAAGTGACGAGGGCGTGAATACTGCAGAATGAACTTGAATCAAAAGGAATGCTAACAGAAGACAGATGGCTAGGAGCCACTGATTACACAAAAATGAGTTTATAATATAAAAGCAGTTAGTGACAGACAGATATGGTAAAATGATGTCCCAAAAAATCACAAAGAATCAGAGTGACTATACCAAGAAAGTTAACTTAGGGGGGGAAGTTTTGACTGATAGTTACCGTCAATATAACATTATTTTTAAGCCAGTATCAAAAAAACTTAAATTAAGAACAACTAAATTAATCAATTAACATAATTGAAGGCAAGAGTGGGAACAGAAAAAAATAAGATTAATTGTAGGCCAAATTTTAGCATGAGAAGAAAATTAAAAATTAAAGGCCTGAAATAATAAAAAGGTTTTTTGGTCTAATGCCAAAAAGACACAGAAGTAAGTGGCAAGCATAATTCTCTGGAAATAAAAAGCAGAAGAGGAAAGGTGGACTTAGAAGGTATTCATGTGGAATGATATTGCAGAACAGAAATGCATGTTTAAAAGAGTAGGCCTTCTGTTGCACGTTTGTAGCCTTCAGCTCCCGCAGACGCCCCTCGTTGGAGGTGCCAGGAACAAATGAATAATCAACAGATTGCCTCTTATGGCAAATGAAAAAAAGCTATATTTATCCATTTGCATTTCAGTTTCTTTGCTGTCAGTGAGGATTTTTTTAAAAAATGCTTTTGCTTAGAACCCAACTCAAACCTACTCAATTTGTCCACAATTTCTCAGAACCTGAACTGTTGCATAAATATCTTTTAGAATGGGACTTTATGGATCCAAGTCACCACTATTAAAAAAAGAAAAGAAAAAAGGGACCTGGAAATAATTTATTCAGATCTTCAGATGACTTAGATGCAGGGGTGGGCTGCTGGGGGTTCACAGGGGTTTGGGAGAACCTCTAGCTAAGATTCTGTACAGTTTGGAGAACCTCCAAAATCCCACTCTTGGTTGGCCCTGTCCACCCCACCCGCCCCTCCCAGGACTCCCCATGCAGCCTGTTTTGGATGCAGGTAAGTGCAGGGCACATGCGGAGGCTCAGGGAGGGTGAAAAACAGGCCTACCGGAAGTTTGGGAAGGCCGGAAACGCTTCCATTTCTGGGCTCCAGAGGCCCTGGGGAGGCTGTTTTTGCCCTCCTGAAGGCTCGAGGAAAGCCTCTGGAGCCCGGGGAGGGCAAAAATGCTCCTTCCACAGTGGTGCCAACTAGGCCAGGCCCACTGTGGCAAAGTTCACCCAGCAACTGGGCAGAGAACCCTTGTTAAGATTTTTGAAGCCCACTTCTGCCTAGATGGAGTCTAAACTTTCCAGCAATGTAGGTAAGATTTTAGGGACACGGTGGCCCAGGGGCTAGGACATTGAGCATGTTGATCGAAAGGTCGGCAGCTCAGCGGTTTGAATCCCTAGTGCTGCCGTGTAACGGGGGGAGCTCCCATTACTTGTCCCAGCTTCTGCCAACCTAGCAGTTTCGAAAGCACGTAAAAATGCAAGTAGAAAAAATAGGGACCACCTTTGGTGGGAAGGTAACAGCGTTCCGTGCGCCTTTGGCATTGAGTCATGCCGGCCACATGACCATGGAGACGTCTTCGGACAGCGCTGGCTCTTCGGCTTTGAAACGGATATGAGCACCGCCCCCTAGAGTCGGCAACGACTAGCACGTATGTGCGAGGGGAACCTTTACCTTTACCTTAGGTAAGATTATTCCAGGTGCCAATAACTATTACTAATACTGTTCATTGATTTTGCTGTTTGTTGGTTTTAATATTCATTGTCTTAATTGTGAGATGTGGCTACATAAATTATTATATATATAATAATTCTATCCATTCAAGACATATATATATTCATCACCTAATCTATCAACAATTTCAACCAGAGTACTTGGAAGCAGTAGTGCAGAACGAATTCAGTGGGGTGAATGAATATACCTGCAAATGGTCTTTCCTATGCAATGTGCTACATCATAGCTGAAGATCAAATTCAAGTGGATACAATGATGGTAGCTAGCTATGTTAAATAATATGTCTACGCCATTTATGAATGAGAGCCAGTTTGGTGTAGTGACTATGGCATCAAGTTAGAAACCAGGAGACCATGAATTCTGGCCCTATCTTAGACAAGAAAATAATTGGGTTTCCTTGAGCCAGTCACTCTCAGTCTTTGGAAGTAAGCAGTGGCAAACCACTTCCCAAAAATGTCTATGGAGATTCTCAGTCATCCAGTTCATGGCTGTCCCAAAGGTGCTTTTCTAAGACGCAACTGGATTTCCTAGTTTTTTCTTTGAAGACGTTTCACTGCTCATCCAAGAAGCTTCTTCAGCTCTGACTGAATGGTGGGAAATGGAAGGATTTATATTCCTAGCTGACAGCTAGTCATTTGCATTCTTTGCACCACTCAGGCAACCCTGAGGACACAGAAAAACCTCCAAGTGGCCTCAATGACTCTCTAAAAGAATGCAAATGACCAGCTGTCTGCAAGGAATATAAATCTTTCCATTCCCCACCATCCAGTCAGAGCTGAAGAAGCTTTTTGGATGAGAAGCAAAATGTCTTCTAAGAAAAACCAAAAAGTCCAGTTGCCTCTTGAAAAAGCACCTTTGGGACAATTCCAAAGAACTTTGCCAAGAAGTACAGAAAGTCACTGGGAGATAAAAACTGATTTTAAGGTGTGCACATGTACACACACACACACACACACACACACACACACACCAGTGGTGGGAGTTTATATTCAAAGGAGGAGAGAGACATGAAACCCCATCTTACCTGTCTATAATCCTTTTGGAGAGATATTGGCTTTGAGTGTAGTATCAGAACTATGAACAAAAGACATTCTATCATCATGTGTATTTTTGACCTTACATTTCTTAAATCACTTATTTTTCCACTGGCTTCTGGGTCTCAAATGAAAAGTTATTTTTAGCCAGGCTATCAAGTAATATGTGCAAACAATTCTTCAATCTAGTGGAAAGGAAGATCTCAATTGTCAGTCCTTCACGTGCCAGTGGAAACTGTTCTGAAACGGTGAAGCCAGATTATACATTGCAACATCACAGTTTCCTATGTGTCGGGTAAGATGCAAAACTCTACCAACTGTGCAAGGTGTTTAAAGCATAAACATTTGAGCAATTGTTATCTAATTGACAAGAGAAAATGTGAAGCTAATTGACAAAAAGAAAACAAATGCTAAAATCACAGGTTTTAAATTACCGCAAGAGATGACACTCTAGGTTCTGTTGTTTGTATCACAGTATTGTGCAATGTAAACCTTTTCCTTCTTTCCAATTCTGTCAATCAATGCTACACAATTTGTCTGTTGAAATTTCTACTCAAGTGTTCTCTAGTCATTACTCAGGGCTGGTTCCAATTTGGGAAGAAAATGCTGGGCAAAAGTAGGCCTTCCTTTATCATAGTCCAATTTGTTTCACTTTTTCATTCTAGCCTAACCTGCCAAGAGCAGACGTACATTTTCCTTTGCTCCTTGTAGAACATAAAAGGCTCATGAAAGACCAGCAACACAAGAAGAAGCTTATGGCCAGCAATGAAGAGTTGATAGGGTATAGAGTTGATAGTGGTAGACTGACCCTTGAAATGATGCTTAATGATTCTCATCTCCCACTTCACACTTTAAATCAAGGATAAGATAAAGTGGGAAGTGGGAAGTGACTCCCACATCACACTTTAAATCAAGGATAAGCTTGAGATCACCCAAGCACTGTTTTGAGGACTGTCCAGAGTTTTTTAATTGAAAGCCACTCAGATTTTAGGATGGGAAGCTATATATATGCTTCTTTTTTAAAAAAATATATAAAGTAATAATAATATAATATAATTAATATAATATAATATATAATATAAAATTATATTATGTAATATAATGTAATATAATATAATATAATATAATATAATATAAAATATAAAAAAATATAAAAGGGACGTGGTGGCTCAATGGCTAAGACGCTGAGCTTGTCAATCGAAAGGTCAGCAGTTCAGCAGTTCAAATCCCTAGTGCTGCATAATGGGGTGAGCTCCCGTTACTTGTCCCAGCCTCTGCCAACTTAGTAGTTCGAAAGCATGTAAAAAATGCAAGTAGAAAAATAGGGACCACCTTTGGTGGGAAGGTAACAGCATTCTGTGCACCTCTGGCATTTAATCATGCTGGCCACATGACCATGGAGATGTCTTCGGATAGCACTGGCTCTTCGGCTTTGAAACAGAGATGAGCACCACCCCCTAGAGTCGGGAACGACTAGCATGTATGTGCAAGGGGAACCTTTACCATTTTAATGTAATGTAATGTAATGTAATATCATAACATAACATAACATAACATAACATAACATAACATAACATAACATAACATAACATAACATAACATAACATAACATAACATAACATAACATAACAACTATACAATAAAATACTTCCCTAAAACAATTTCTCAGCATCTACCATATTATTTTCTGCATCCTTGTTGCTGCAGAGCATTTTAATAAATAAATAGGAAGAAGATGGACTGAAAAACAGAGCAGCAATGACTTTAGATCTCACAGCATCCTATCCTTCAGGATCAGTTTGCTACCCAATTAAGAGAAGAACTGAGATTGGCAATGTTTACTATGTTTGGCAAAAGGCAAGTATGAATGAGCACAAACCCACAAACCTTCAGGCCTCAAAGTTTGCCTATCCCTCTTTCAAATGAATCTCTTATCACAAATTCTTCTTCAAGTTGCCTTGATGTTCTCTTGTTAACTATTGGCTCATCTTGCCATCTGTACTAATACCATTCCTGTCCCAATGTTCCCTTTGATTGTATCCAATTCGTATGATTATTTCATGCTTATGCTTATATATACTGTTGTGTTTGACAAATAAATAAATAAATAAATAGAAGACGGAAAGCATGTCTGAAGCCAACTGCATTGCCATTGTGCCTCAGAGCTGCAAATCCTGCCACCTCCATGGGTGACAAGAAATTGTTGAGCAAAGTATGACTGTACCATTTGACCCTAATATTTATAATGTTGTCCGGCTCCTCATTCTTCAGGGCTATGAACAAATGCTCATTAGCAGCTAGTTGGTATTATTATATGGTTCATAAAGACCATTCTCTAGCAATGCTGCCAAAGTTCAAAAATAATGAGCTCAAAATACAGGTTTTTCCCAGTTTGTGATATCCAATTGCATTGTGGCTCAAGCTTTCTGCTCTGAAACTCTTATTCCATTTCCAATTAAAATGAATAGGTGAGCATGTCTCTGTATGTATTCATTTCTGGATTTTGGCCTTCAAAGTCAACATTCACCAAAGAGGTGTAGAAGATATAGAGAGCCAGTAGCATCTCCACCAGCAAAGCCTCAGCAGTTGATTTTAGCACTTCAGTTGAAATGTAAGGGAAGAGTCTGCCAAATTTTATTTATTTATTTATTTTTTCATATTTATATACCGCCCTATCTCCCTAAGGACTCAGGGCGGTTCACAGGCAGTTAAAATACATATAAATACAGATTAAAAACGACGATTAAAAAACTTATTCTATAGCCAAATTATTAAAAACAGTATAAATAGTAAAAACCCCTTAAAACCAGTAACTTTAAAATCTAATCCAGTCCCGCACAGATGAATAAGTGTGTTTTAAGCTCGCGACGAAAGGTTCGGAGGTCCGGAATAATGCCCTGGCTTCTGAGGCGGTATTTAGCCAGTTCAGACCAATTCACCTGAACCAGTATCGGAAATTGTGGGTGACCCCCTTCCCCCCCGTCCCCCCCGCCCCAGCCCTATGCTATCCTATTTAGGCATGTTTTTGAGGCCGGGTACATGCGTGGAAGGCACGTGTGCAAGCAAAGCACATGTGCAGAAGGCAGGCACACATGCGAAATGGATGTGCACATGTGCGGCAAACTGGTAGTAACATAATGAGAAACCCACCGCTGCCTGGCTTCCAGGAAGTCTGGATCAAGAATGGAATATGGTAACAAATGTCGTTGGGATACAAAACTGTAGGGCTGTCCGAATCTTCTTGTTGGCCTTCTTGGAATAATAATAATAATAATAATAATAATAATAATAATAATAATAACAACAACAACAACAACAACAACAACAACAACAACAACAACAACAACAATAATAATATCAGAGTTGGAAGGGACCTTGGAGGTCTTCTAGTCCAACCCCCTGCCCAGGCAGGAAACCCTACACCATTTCAGACAAATGGTTATCCAACATTTTCTTAAAAATTTCCAGTGTTGGAGCATTTACAACTTCTGCAGGCAAGTTGTTCCACTGATTAATTGTTCTAACTGTCAGGGAATTTCTCCTTAGTTCTAGGTTGCTTCTCTCCTTGATTAGTTTCCACCCATTGCTTCTTGTTCTACCCTCAGGTGCTTTGGAGAATAGTTTGACTCCCTCTTCTTTGTGGCAACCCCTGAGATATTGGAACACTGCTATCATGTCTCCCCTAGTCCTTTTCATTAAACTAGGCATACCGAGTTCCTGCAACCGTTCTTCATATGTTTTAGCCTCCAGTCCCCTAATCATCTTCGTTGCTCTTCTCTGCACGCTTTCTAGAGTCTCAACATCCTTTTTACATCGTGGCGACCAAAACTGAATACAATATTCCAAGTGTGGCCTTACCAAGGCGTTATAAAGTGGCACTAACACTTCACGTGATCTTGATTCTATCCCTCTGTTTATGCAGCCCAGAACTGTGTTGGCTTTTTTGGCAGCTGCTGCACACTACTGGCTCATATCTAAATGGTTGTTCACTAGGACTCCAAGATCCCTCTCACAGTTATTACTATTGAGCAAGGTACCACATATCCGGTACCTGTGCATTTTGTTTTTTTGGCCTAAATGTAGAACCTTACTTTTTTCACTGTTGAATTTCATTTTGTTAGATAGTGCCCAATGTTCAAGTCTGTCAAGATCTTTCTGTAACTTGAGCCTATCTTCTGGAGTGTTGGCTATTCCTGCCAGCTTGGTGTCATCTGCAAATTTGATGAGTTCCCCATCTATCCCCATCTATATTAAGTTTGTGAGGAATATCAAAATGCAAAAAAACATGTTCTTCTGCTATGCAGAAGAAATCTGTAGGATTTTTTCCCCTTTTTCATTAGAGATTAAACAACAACGGGAGGGGTATTCACCCCTTGATAGGCTTAATAAGCACATTTTTTTTAAACTCTCCCACCTTCACCCAAAAAATAACGAGTGATTCAAACTTTCAGCTCCCCTCTCTTCATGGGTTACTTGCTATGCCAACCCCCACACGCAACCAGATGTCAGCAATGGGAGGGAAGCTATTGGAATGCAGGGGGTGTGTGGTATTAGGGAGGGTAAAGGAATGCAAGTTTGCCAGCTCAAAGCCTGAGACAGATCATTGGCTAGATAAGTCCAAGATGGAGCGACCATTCCCAAAATAACATGAATGTGACTAATTGGCTAAACAAATGAACAGTGGGAGGACCAAGGGGGAAAGGGAAAGGCTTCCTGTGCTTCCTGTGTGCAAAATTGTTAGAATTGGCTTTTCCACATCTGTACCCACATGAAGAAGGGGATGACAGAGAACGAGGTGGCTGGATGGAGTCTCTGAAGCAGTAGGCGTGAGCTTAAATGGACTCCAGAGGATGGTAGAGGACAGGAAGGCCTGGAGGAACATTGTCCATGGGGTCACAATGGGTCGGACACGACTTCGCAACTAACAACAACAACACCCACATGGAATATTTAGTAAAGTTATACTCTTGGTAAAAAGATCTCCCAGGAGTCTCCTTTGCTGTCTTAACCAGTGAGATGGTTGACAGTCTGAAGATATGCAATCTCAGTTCCGGGAGGCCAATTTAACAATGAATGCATCCCTTGGCCAGCCAAAGATTGCATGTCTCTGCTCCAAAGGGACACTTTATAATCCTGGGTGAACTTCATTCTGTTGAAAAGGCTCAAAAATAAAAGCCCATATCCCTCAAAGCATGGGACCCCAAGGGAGTAGTATTAGAAACTTTAGCCAAAGGTAGATCAGTTTGGTATACGGTAACTGTTATGTATTAACAGTTGTGCCTTTAAATATTTGAGCGGGAAATCAGCACGTTGCTGATTGGACGAAGCCTCCAGCAGAACTGTATAAAAGGAGAGGTTTTTCCCCCAGCCTGTTGCTGGGTTCACCATATATTAAAGAGCTGTTGTCACTACCCTGGTCTCCAGCCTCGTTACTTCCGAACTTAACATTGGCGGCGAAGGTGGGATCTCGAGGCTAAGGAGAACCAGAACCGAGCTGAAGCACGCTAGTTCCGAACCCAGCAAACTCAGGGCAGAAAGCGGAAATGGCAAACACGCCACCCGCACCGTACAACCCGGCAAGGAGAAATGGGGAACATATATGACCCGTTTGAAAGCTTTCTAGAAGCCAACGAACTACAGGATCCCTGATAACCGCAAACGGGCTTACTTCCTAAGCCATTGCGGGCCCGAGTGTCGAGATTGCGGAAGCCCTGGCAGAGCCAACGCCGATACAATCGGTATCGTGGCCGACTCTGCAGACTTTGCTGAAGAACCATTTCGCACCGGCGCCGTCCAAATACGTGCAGCGGTTTGAATTCGGAGAACGTAGACAGATGGAGGCGAGTCCATCGGTGACTACATGGCGCGTTGAGAAGAGCGTCCAAGGACTGCGGATACCGAGACTTAGGCGAGTGCTACTCGAGCAACTCATCCGAGGTCAAGGACATCCGCCTCGGCGGCGACTGCTAGCCAGGAGCAACCTGACACTAGCCACCGCTCTGGGCGAGGCCAGAGCACACGAAATGTCTACTAAAGCAGCAGAGACTCTGCAAAAGCCTCTTCAATCCAAGGCGGCGCAAAGCCAACGCCAGTACACCAGGAGGAGATTCAGTCCGAATCCGAAGGTGAGGCGAGGATGAGGAAGGGTCTGCGGACCGAGCGCGACACTGAGGACCGTGGCGAGTGCGGAAGCTGCGGAGGGCAGCATCAGCGCCAACGCTGCAGGTTTAAAGACGCAACATGCGGCGGTGTGGGAAGAAAGGACACTTAGCTCAGGTTTGCAGAGCGGCCCAACCTTCCGCGAAAATTCAAATCGGCCAATCAAAGCGGAACCGGAAAGGCGGCCCGCGATTGGTTCAAACAAGAAAGCGCGAAGTCTAACCAAACGACTGTCATTATAGGCGCGCCTCAACCAAAGTGGAAAAGAAGATCTTCACAAAGCCCAAGATCGAGGGAGTACGGTGCAGGCTTGAAGTAGACACGGGATCAGCGATCACCATCATGTCCTGGGACACCCTGGCGAAGTCGCTGCCGTCCGTCGCGGAGCGCCATCTGCAAGCACAGCGGCTACGAGTGCACGACTACCAGGGAATCGCATCCCTGTTCGAGGACCACCTCCGTCCGAGTCGAGTCGGCCCTCACAAAAGACCCTGCCCATCACAATCGTCGAAGGAACTCTGCCCAGTCTGTTGGGACTAGACTGGTTTCGTGCCCTGGGCATGGGAGTGACTGGCATCTACAGAAGTGACTGCAATTTGAAAGACATTCTCTTTAACGAGTTCGAAGATGTCTTCAAGGACTGCCTGGGCAAGTACAAGGGACCCCTATTTCCTTCAACTTAGACCCCAGGTAGCCCCATTAGGCTTAAGGCGAGGAGAGTCCCTTTTGCCCTAAAACCAAAAATTGATAAGGAGCTGGACAAGCCCATAAATCAGGGGGTTTTGGTGCCAGTCGATCACGCAAAGTGGGAGACGCCAATCGTCACCCCAATCAAGTCGGACGGGTCAATTAGAATTTGCGCTGACTACAAGGCGGCTTAACAAAGCCTTACAGAAAAGCGCACCCGGTTCCGTGGTGCAACATTTATTGCACTCCTTGGGGCAAGGCAAGTCTTTGCAAAGTTAGACTTGGCCCAAGCCTACCAACAACTGCCAGTAGGCGCCCGCTGGCGAAGCCCAAGCGATTGTGACGCACAGGGGGCATTCAAGTGCACCGATTGCAATTTGGGGTTAGTGTGGCACCAGGGCTGTTCCAAAACCTGATGGAACGACTACTGCAAGGGCTCCCAGGGGTAGTTCCCTACTTCGATGATGTCCTAATTTCAGGGGAAAACATGGAGGAATTGGGGAGGCGGTTAAGAAAGGTCTTGAGCATTTTCCGGACAGCGGATTAAAAGTCAAGACAAATAAATGTCAGATAGGGGTCGAATCGGTCGATTTCTTGGGCTACCGGATAGACAAGAAAGGAATTCACCCTACTGAGAGCAAGGTTAAGGCAATTAGGAAGGCTCCAGCGCCCAAAAACAAAGCAGAGCTGCAGGCATTCCTGGGATTGGTTAATTTTTACGCGGTCTTTTTAAAGAACAAAGCAACCGTTGCGGAACCGCTGCATAGGCTCTTAGGGAAAAATACTGTTTGGTCTTGGGGAAAGTCAGAAAATAGGGCTTTTGAAGCAGTCAAGAACCTGCTCTCAAGTGATAGCCTGCTCATCCAATATCACGACTCACTACCCCTAGTGCTGGTTTGCGATGCGTCACCTTATGGGGTGGGGGCTGTACTCAGCCATAGACTTCCAAACGGCACAGAAGCCCCTATAGCGTTCTACTCTAGAGCGATCTCGTGGCAGAGAGGAACTACAGCCAATTAGACAAAGAAGCATTGGCCATTGTATCAGGGGTCAAAAAATTCCATGAGTATGTCTTTGGGCGGAATTTTGAAATTGTGACTGACCACAGACCGTTATTGGGACTACTGGCTGGCGACCGGCCAACACCTGTGGCACTGTCGCCACGGTTGACTCGATGGACTATATTTTAGCCGCTTACTCATACAAGCTGCAGCATCGACCGGGAAAAGAAGTGGGGCATGCAGGCGCTTTGAGCCGATGCCCACTGCCGGGCGACCGAAGATCCCACTCCGGGACACCCATCCTCCTTATTGACTCGTTGGACTCTGGCCCAGTCACATCAAAGGAAGTGGCTCGGCATCATACCGGGACATTGTGTTAAGGACTGTACTCGGTTGGGTACAGAGAGGGTGGCCGCTGCGCCGGGCGAACGGTTCAAAGAATTTGTTAAGAAACGTGATGAGCTCTCGGCTCAAGGGGTGCCTGTTATGGGGTGATCGTGTAATAATTCCTGTTAAGTTAAGGGCAAGGTATTGGACCTCCTCCACGAGGTCACCCAGGCATCGTGAGGATGAAGGGTTAGCTAGAAGCTATGTATGGTGGCCACTCATGGACGCAGAGATTGCTGAGAGGGTAGGGAAATGCCAAGCTTGCCAAGAGTCCAGACCGCTACCCCAACAGCCCCAGTCAGAGAATGGGAAAAGCCCCAAGGGCCTTGGTCAAGAATCCACATTGACTTTGCTGGCCCCTTTCACGGCCAAACATTCTTAGTGGTGGTGGACGCATTTTCCAAATGGTTAGAGATCATACTTATGAAGTCCACCACAGCCGAAACAGTAATCGCAACCCTCGCCACCTATTCGCAACTCACGGGTTGCGGACACTCTGGTGTCCGACAACTTCTGCAGGCAAGTCGTTCCACTTATTAATTGTTCTAACTGTCAGGAAATTTCTCCTTAGTTCTAAGTTGCTTCTCTCCTTGATTAGTTTCCACCCATTGCTTCTTGTTCTACCCTCAGGTGCTTTGGAGAATAGTTTGACTCCCTCTTCTTTGTGGCAACCCCTGAGATATTGGAACACTGCTATCATGTCTCCCCTAGTCCTTTTCATTAAACTAGACATACCCAGTTCCTGCAACCGTTCTTCATATGTTTTAGCCTCCAGTCCCCTAATCATCTTTGTTGCTCTTCTCTGCACTCTTTCTAGAGTCTCAACATCTTTTTTACATCGTGGCGACCAAAACTGAATGCAATATTCCAAGTGTGGCCTTACCAAGGCATTATAAAGTGGTATTAACACTTCACGTGATCTCGATTCTATCCCTCTGTTTATGCAGCCCAGAATTGTGTTGGCTTTTTTGGCAGCTGCTGCACATTGCTGGCTCATATCTAAATTGTTGTCCACTAGGACTCCAAGATCCCTCTCACAGTTACTACTATTGAGCAAGGTACCGCATATCCGGTACCTGTTCATTTTGTTTTTTGGCCTAAATGTAGAACCTTACTTTTTTCACTGTTAAATTTCATTTTGTTAGATAGTGCCCAATGTTCAAGTCTGTCAAGATCTTTCTGTATCTTAGCCTATCTTCTGGAGTGTTGGCTATTCCTGCCAGCTTGATGTCATCTGCAAATTTGATGAGTTCCCCATCTATCCCCATCTATATTAAGTTTGTGAGGAATATCAAAATGCAAAAAAACATGTTCTTCTGCTATGCAGAAGAAATCTGTAGGATTTTTTCCCTTTTCATTAAACTAGACATACCCAGTTCCTGCAACTGTTCTTCATATGTTTTAGCTTCCAGTCTCCTAATCATCTTTGTTGCTCTTCTCTGCACTCTTTCTAGAGTCTCAACATCTTTTTTATATTGTGGCGACCAAAACTGAATGCAATATTCCAACTGTGGCTTTACCAAGGCATTATAAAGTGGTATTAACACTTCACGTGATCTTGATTCTGTCCCTCTGTTTATGCAGCCCAGAACTGTGTTGGCTTTTTTGGCAGCTGCTGCACACTGCTGGCTCATATCTAAATGGTTGTGCACTAGGACTCCAAGATCCCTCTCACAGTTACTACTATTGAGCAAGGTACCACATATCCGGTACCTGTGCATTTTGTTTTTTTGGCCTAAATGTAGAACCTTACTTTTTTCACTGTTGAATTTCATTTTGTTAGATAGTGCCCAATGTTCAAGTCTGTCAAGATCTTTCTGTAACTTGAGCCTATCTTCTGGAGTGTTGGCTATTCCTGCCAGCTTGGTGTCATCTGCAAATTTGATGAGTTCCCCATCTATCCCCATCTATATTAAGTTTGTGAGGAATATCAAAATGCAAAAAAACATGTTCTTCTGCTACGCAGAAGAAATCTGTAGGATTTTTTCCCCTTTTTCATTAGAGATTAAACAACAACGGGAGGGGTATTTACCCCTTGATAGGCTTAATAAGCACATTTTTTTTAAACTCTCCCACCTTCACCCAAAAAATAACGAGTGATTCAAACTTTCAGCTCCCCTCTCTTCATGGGTTACTTGCTGTGCCAACCCCCACACGCAACCAGATGTCAGCAATGGGAGGGAAGCTATTGGAATGCAGGGGGGGTGTGGTATTAGGGAGGGTAAAGGAATGCAAGTTTGCCAGCTCAAAGCCTGAGACAGATCATTGGCTAGGTAAGTCCAAGATGGAGCGACCATTCCCAAAATAATGTGAATGTGACTAATTGGCTAAACAAATGAACGGTGGGAGGACCAATGGGGAAAGGGAAAGGCTTCCTGTGCTTCCTGTGTGCAAAATTGTTAGAATTGGCTTTTCCACGTCTGTACCCACATGAAGAAGGGGACGACAGAGAACGAGGTGGCTGGATGGAGTCACTGAAGCAGTAGGCGTGAGCTTAAATGGACTCCAGAGGATGGTAGAGGACAGGAAGGCCTGGAGGAACATTGTCCATGGGGTCACAATGGGTCGGACACGACTTCACAACTAACAACAACAACACCCACATGGAATATTTAGTAAAGTTATACTCTTGGTAAAAAGATCTCCCAGGAGTCTCCTTTGCTGTCTTAACCAGTGAGATGGTTGACAGTCTGAAGATATGCAATCTCAGTTCCGGGAGGCCAATTTAACAATGAATGCATCCCTTGGCCAGCCAAAGATTGCATGTCTCTGCTCCAAAGGGACACTTTATAATCCTGGGTGAACTTCATTCTGTTGAAAAGGCTCAAAAATAAAAGCCCATATCCCTCAAAGCATGGGACCCCAAGGGAGTAGTATTAGAAACTTTAGCCAAAGGTAGATCAGTTTGGTATACGGTAACTGCAGCAAGAATATTGCATGCACAACAAAGGAAGAGCCATGAAATCCCCATGTGGATTGTGAAAGTCAGAAATAGCAAAAATGGCCTGTTAGGTCAAAAAACAAAACAAAAACAAAAACTTTTCTTAAAGAGTCGAAATCTTACACGGGCTTCTTTGCTGAAAGCAGAAAGAAATGAAATGATTTATCTATTTGAAAATTGGATTAACTGAGGGGCTGAAGGGACTTGTATGGCATCTAGCACTAGCACTTAGACTTACATACCACTTCATAGTGCTTTACAGCTCTCTCTAAGCAGCTTAGAGTCAGCATATTCCTGTTGTGTCCCACTCCTCTGCTGACGGCCGGGTCAGGGAAATCCGAATCAGGTGTGCCTCTGCAGCTCTGCCAAAGTCCTAGCAAAGTCCTCAGGGCAGGCAGGAGACCAGAAAGTGACTTCAGCAAGATATGTTTAGACTTTGCCTGACTCAGGGAATGCCAGAAAGCAGATCCTTTATATAGGCCATGGGGTGTGGCTCCATGACTCAGCACTTATCCAGGCCTGCCCCTCCCTTCCTTCTGTTGCCTCCGCCTATCAAGTCTTCTGACGCGAGGGTCACTCCAGTCGGCAACTGTTGGCAATAGACCTCCCTCAGGCTCACATGCTGTGGAGGAGGGGGAGGGGTCTAGTTGCTCCGTTTGCCTGGGCATGGAGCCAGAGCTGGGGGCTGGAGATATTTCCTCCTCTTCAGCCTGTCTGGGCATGGAGCCAGGGCTGGGGCCGGGAGGCATACTAGGACATTCCTCCGTGTTCGGAAGCAGATAAGAAGGCCCCGGCTGTGGTGAGATTGGGCGAGACACAACAATTCCCCCCAACAATCTGGGTCCTCATTTTACCCACTTCAGAAGGATGGAAGGCTGAGTCAACTTTGAGCCTGGTGAGATTCAATCTGCCAAACTTCTTGCAGCTGGTGGTCAGCAGAAGTAGCCTGCAGTACTGCACTCTAACCAGTGGTGGGATTCAGCCAGTTCGCACCACTTCGGGAGAACTGGTTGTTAACTTTCTGAGCAGTTTGGTGAACTGGTTGTTGGAAGAAATCATTAGGGCAGAGAACCGGTTGTTATATTATTTGAATCCCACCACTGACTCTAACCATTGCGCCACCATGGCTCATCATCATCCTCATCTAAAAGGAAGAAGGGACAAAAAGATTGCAACTATCAGTTGAAAAGTTGGCTGAAAGCCATTCATCTCAGTGGTGGGTTTCAAATTTTTTTACTACCGGTTCTGTGGCCGTGGCTTAGTGGTAATGGCAGGGGAAGGTTACTGCAAAATCCCCATTTTCTCCTGATCAGCGGGGACTTGGGAGGCAGAGAAGAGATGGGGGCGGGCCAGTCAGAATTTTTACTACCAGTTCTCCAAACTACTCAAAATTTCCGCTACCGGTTCTCCAGAACTGGTCAGAACCTGCTGAAACCCACCTCTGATTCATATATTTCTTAACTTTGGCATCTTTCATTTCTTGAACTAAATTGTTTTTTTCTTTTTTGTCTTATATTTCTTTTCTTTTGATTTGTCTTATATTCTCTGAAAACTGTTTTCATAAATACATATTATATTGCCCCCCCAAAAAAAAAATCAGGGGATTTTTTGCTGAATATAGCAGAATGCCCTTTTGAGGGGTTTCCAGGAAAGAACAACAGAAAGTAGTGGCAACGTGGAAGACCACTGTTATTTTAAGGAGTTTAATGTCATGTTTGATTTCTCCTTCATATTAAAAAAAAAAGTATAGAGTCCTGTTTATTGAATAAAGGAGAAGTCGGAAATCTTCAAAGCTTTCCTTATTGTGAAATTCTCAGACTTTCAATTTTCATTCCAGCTAATCAGAATCAAAATAGAGATCAAAGGGACCTTGGAGGTCTTCTTGTCAAGCCTGCTATACTATTTCAGACAAGTGACTGTCCAGTCTCTTCTTAAAAAAACTCCAGTGAGAAAGCACCCACGATTTCTGAAGACAAGCTGTTCCACTGGTTAATTGTCCTCACTGTTAGGAAGTTTCTCCTTAATTCCAGGTTGTTTCCCTCCTTGATTAGTTTCCAACCATTGTTTCTTGTTCTTCCCAGTCACTCTCTTTCAGCCCAACCCATTTAGTAGAGAGAATAGAATAGAATAGAATAGAATAGAATAGAATAGAATAGAATAGAATAGAATAATTGGAGGGGACCTTGGAGGTCTTCTAGTCTAACCCCCTGCTTAGCCAGGAAACCCTACACCACTTCAGATAAACGGTTGTCCAATATCTTCTTAAAAACTTCCAGTGTTGGAGCATTCACAATTTCTGGAGGCAAGTTGTTCCACTTATTAATTGTTCTAACTGTCAGGAAATTTTTCCTTCGTTCTAAGTTGCTTCTCTCCTTGGTCAGCTTCCACCCATTGCTTCTTGTCCTTCCCTCTGGTGCTTTAGAAAAAAAATTGACTCCTTTCTCTTTGTGGCAGCCTCTCAAATACTGGAATACTGCTATCAAGTCACCCCTACTCCTTCTTTTCTCTAGACTGTTGTTGTTGTTAGCTGTGAAGTTGTGTCCGACCCATTGCAACCCCATGGACAATGTTCCTCCAGGCCTTCCTGTCCTCTACCATCCTCTGGAGTCCATTTAAACTCACACCTACTGCTTCAATTACTTCATCCAGCCACCTCGTTCTCTGCCATCCCCTTCTTCTTTTGCCCTCAATCTTTCCCAGCATTAGGCTCTTCTTCAGTGAGTCTTTCCTTCTCATTAGGTGGCCAAAGTATTTCAGTTTCATCTTCAGGATCTGACCTTCTAAAGAGCAGTCAGTGTTGATCTCCTCTAGGACTGACTTGTTTGTTCGCCTTGCAGTCCAAGGGACTCGCAAGAGTCTTCTCCAGCACCAGAGTTCAAAGGCCTCCATTCTTTGGCGCTCAGCCTTTCTTATGGTCCAACTTATGGTCTTATGGTTCTCTAGACTAGCCTAACCCAAATCCTGCAACTACATGAAATGATGGTGCTAGGTTTTGATAAAACCTTGGGGTTGTTCTTGCTTGTTGGGAGCTTCTGCATGGAACATTTGGTAGTGCAGAAATTGGGCACCCTCAAGGTATCTCTGCTGTTGTCATTGAGGAGTTCCTGACAGCTTATAAGAGATTTGAGTATCAGCTTGCTGGGTATATACCTTTGTATGTTCTGCTTTTACATCTGTTTGCTTGAGCTAATAATAAAGCATAAAATCCGTTGATTCACTGAAGTGTTCATTGTCCATCAATCCAAAAGAACCAATTGCCTGGGCATCTGATCACTGCCCTGACACTTGGCAACACAGAGATGTAGCAAGAACTTTTCCAAACACATACAAAGAAAGGAGACGTGGCAAAAGGAATGCTGAACGAAAGAAAGAGGGGCAGAGAAGAGCTCAAGTAGCAGAGGTAAGGAAAGCTTGAGGGGACCCGGTGGCTCAGTGACTAAGATGCTGAGCTTGTCGATCAAAGGTTGGCAGTTCAGCGGTTCGAATCCCTAATGCCTTATAACAGGGTGAGTTCCCATTACTTGTCCCAGCTTCTGCCAACCTAGCAGTTCGAAAGCACGTAAAAATTTCAACTAGAAAAATAGGGACCACCTTTGGTGGGAAGATAACAGTGTTCCGTGTGCCTTTTGCATTTAGTCATGCCGGCCACATGACCACAGAGACGTCTTCAGACAGTGCTGGCTCTTTGGCTTTGAAATGGAGATGAGCACTGCCCCCTAGAGTCCGAAATGACTAGCATATATGTGCGAGGGGAACTTTTACCTTTAAGGAAAGCTTTGGCTGGGGGCCTTGCTTCTGGAAAGCTGACAAGAGATAGGAAGCTTGAGTAAGAAAGAGAGGCATTCCTATTTCTTTCTTTTATTACCTGCCATTAAAGGTTGTCAGAAGGAAAGGGAAAAGTGCACTACACCGATAAATCATAAGCAAGAATAAAAGCCAGCATTTGAACAGGAGAGGAGGTGTTAAAAGGCTTATCCAATTAAGATTGTAGAAAAGGAAAGCAGAAATGGCCACTGAAATTAGGTGCATCCCTCTCCCGCCATTCCACTTGGCTGTGGATTTCTTTGTTTCACCGAGCCTTGCTTGCCAAGAAAAACCATATGTTCTGAATTCTTTTAACCTGAGCATACCTTCTGTCTCTGCTTGAAATTATTCTGTATTCTTGCATTAATTATAGTAGAAAGTATGCAAAGCAGAGTCCTGGTCTCTTGGCGAGGCCTAGACTGCATCTGCTTAGATAAATCTGAGCATGATCTGCATGAAAATGTTTTCTTGCTACTCTAGAGTTGCTGGAAATATTAACGGAGGTGCCTTAAGAATTACCTCTATATTGAAACTTAACAGTATTAATAATCATTGTCATTGCAGAAATCACAGGAACAGGGGGGAAAAGAGAAACAAATCTAAATAGCATTATAATAGTAGCTTTATATCCTCAGTTTCAATATTATCTGTTCAAATATTCATAAGTATGTACCAAGTGCAGTTGTCAGTGTTCCGAGTAACGCACCCACTAAAAGCAGAACTCTGAGGCAGGTATATTCCTCAAAGAATATGTTTATTGGATACATCATTTTGGAAAACCAACTCTAAAAGCTCCCACGGTTTTCACCTAATTAAAAGAGCAAAAATCGCCCCTCCCAGATGTCACCGGTCACATTGTCCAATGAATATGGCTGGCAGGCTGCTTGGTCACTCTTCTCCTCCTTCACCAGCCACCGGTTACGATGACCTTGGTTCCCACAGGAAAACTTTTTAGCTGGGCTATCTGCTTCTCCCCCTCCCTTCCCCCTCTCAGTCTTCGTGGCAACTTTGAGGCAGCACAAGATGGCTTCAGTCAGGTTCACTTCAGAGCTGAATGCAAAGGGATGTTGCTGAGACTAAAGTTGCACTTCCTGGAAAGAAACACAGCTAAATTTATTGTGTCATAGAGAACGTTGTGTTCACGTTTCTAAAAAATTTTAAGTGCTTGGTGCAATCAAATCTGAAGCACTTCCATAATATTTGATATGAAACTTTTTCTGTTTTAAGTAGGACTCCTAACAGGGTCAAATATGTAGGGTAAAAGAAACCAAGGGATATGGTAGCAGTCTTCCAGTACTTTTTATTTATTTATTTATTTGGTGAGTACGTATTACATAATGTATATGTCTAAGCATGAATTGAATACATAAAATGAATACCATCCCTCTCCTAATTAAAGGGAACATTAGGACAGGGATGGTAGGCACGCTGGTACTCTTATGCATGCCCCTTGAGGGACTTTCACAGAGAAGAGAAGAATGTATAGACTTATTCTCTAAAGCACCTGAGGGCAGGACAAAGAGTACTAGGTAGAAGATTATTAGAGTTCCAACCTAGAACCAAGGAAAAACTTGCCGATGGTGTGAACAATTAATCAGTGGAATGGCTTGCCTCTGGAAGTTGTGAGTGTTCCATCATGGGAAATTTTCAAGAAGAGACTGCACAGCCATTTTTCCAGAATGGTGTGGACCTAGGACCACTCGGCGTGGCCATTTTCCATGGCCATCTCATCTTGGCCAACTTGCCATGGTCAACTCACTACAGCCAACCTGCTATGGGACAACTCCCCACAACCAACTCGCCGCAGGACAAGAGTTACACTAATATTGAAGAAATGGTGGAATAGAATCATTAGATAAAGAATGCAAAAGGAGGGACAAAATGTAATGTGAATGACACAAATTAAAATATGTTTAGTTATTTTAAATACTTAAATCTAATTGTTGAATTGTCCTGCAAAAAGTTGTCCCCCATGAGTTGGCCATGGGGAGTTGTCCATGGCCAACTCAGTTGGCTGCAACAAGTTGTCCCATTCCAAATGGCATAACTTCTCCTACTTGAGCAGGGGACGGGACCAGAAAACCACCAAGGTCCCTTTCAACCCTGTTATTCTATGTTCTATGCGATTGAAGCCTCTCCTCTTTTTTACATGTGCATGATTCATGGGATGCACAGTGAGGTTATGTTCACATGTTCACACCAGTTTGACTGTTTTGACCTCTTACAGGCACTCTGTAAAAAACCACGAATGTAACCCTAGAGACTTGGGAAAGGTAACAGCATTTTCTAACCTTTTTAATGTTGCAGAAGGAAAAAAAAGACATGACTGAAAGCTTAAATTGATTGTCCTTAATTTTAATTGCATGGAAATGAAATCAAATCCAGAATAGTTTTTTTATCATTATTGGAGTGTGACTTCTGCATGCTACACCTAATCCAGATACAATTCTCACTCTGGAACATGTATATATATTGAACAGTGACCACCTGAAAAAGTACAAGGCAGTAATAGATTTATTAAATGGGCCTCTATTGTGCATCTCCTGTAAATGACATGTTAAAAAACACATGCAGTCTTCCCCTCAAATGCTGATAATACTAATGTACATTTTGTTGATTGTTTACAATGATATACTTCTGCTTTTTATAAAAGGTAGAAAACATGAGAGAAGTGGGAAAAAAAATTTTTTTTCATCATTCCTAAAAGTTGGTCAAGGTGAGGGAACTGCAGAGCACAATTAACCCCCTCCTGCTCAGAAAAAACAACAACACACACACACACAAACAAATAGCAAAACTACACAAGTAGTATATCCAGTTCTGAATGGACACAAAAAACAACATACAGGGTTTTTTTTTAAAAAAAAAAAATAAACTGAGAACCTTCCAAGCTTACCAACTGTAGTTGTGTTTAAAGCCCTATCACTTTTAATCACAGTCTGACACAGAAATGTAGCAGGTGAAATTTTTCCAGACATGAAGATTAGTGATGGAAAAAGCTTTGCCAGCTTAATTTCTCTCTGTCAGCCTGGTGATAAAGATAGATGTGCAAAACCAGTCATATTGGAGTGCCTGGTGCTAAGAGACAATCTCAATTCGGCATTTCTCTCTGTCAGCCTGGTGATAAAGATAGATGTGCAAAACCAGTCATATTGGAGTGCCTGGTGCTAAGAGACAATCTCAATTCGGCATTTCTCTCCTCTGCAGCAAACTAGCTCAAGTAACTATCAGCTGCTGAGATAGAAAGTGATACCTTCAATCAGGTAATTTTATCTCCTGCCCCACAGGATGCTGGTCCCCAGCCAGCCAGCCCATCAAGCCAAGGCCCATGTTTGAAGGCTTTGAGCAATCAATTTGAAGTCGTGCTGGAGACACTTACAAAGGATTTCTTCTACCTTCCGTTTCATTTTCATCAGGAGCTCTGTCCACAGCATGGTTAAAAAAAAAATGAGAGAGAAGACTATTACATGTGTGTATGTAATTAACATAGGGACACGGTGGCTCAGGGGCTAGGATGTTGAGTTTGTCGATTGAAAGGTCGGCAGCTCAGCAGTTTGAATCCCTGGTGCTGCTGTGTAATGGGGTGAGCTCCCGTTACTTATCCCAGCTTCTGCCAACCTAGCAGTTTTGAAAGCACGTAAAAATGCAAGAAGAAAAAATAGGGACCACCTTTGGTGGTAAAATAACAGTGTTCCGTGCGCCTTTGGCATTGAGTCATGCCGGCCACATGACCATGGAGACGTCTTCGGACAGCGCTGGCTCTTTGGCAGATGAGCACCGCCCCCTAGAGTCGGCAACGACTAGCACGTATGTGCGAGGGGAACCTTTACCTTTACCTTTTATGTAAGTAAAGTTCTGCCCCTTTAGCAATTCATGTAAAAAGCAGAGGGGCTTCAATTGCACAGTGGAAGCAGCCATCTTGCCTTATTTAACATCCCCTGCCCTGGGAGGTCTCTGATCTTAATTTAGTCTGGTGGAAAAGAAGTACCTATTTTTCAGAGTATAAGATGCTCCAGAGCATAAGTCGCACCTTAGTTTGGGGGGAGGAAAATAAGAAAAAAAAAATTCTGCCTCTGCCTACCAGCATCCATTGGTATTCATCTGGCTAGCATCCTGTCAGTGTGTGAGAGAGTTGGGGGCTGTTTGGAAACTGAAACAGTATTTTCTGTGTGAGCAACAAGGAGACAGCAAGGAGCCTGGGTGGGACTTAGCTCAACTGTTCTGTACTAAAGCTTCATGCTGCTCTGAAACAAAAACTGAAACTGAAACTCCTCTCCTCTGCTTGTGTTTTGCTTGTATTTACTACCATCTTGAAAAACCTGCTTTTGGTATTGTATATTTACTTCAGGTTTTATATTATATATAAAGAGAAGTTATTGAACCCTGCTGAATCAGTTACTTGTGTGTGCTTTCTGGATGTGATTGATGCTGCAAACTCTGACACATCCTTGCAGCAAATAGTGAACAGCCAGCTTCAACACATTATTGCAGCCTGATTCAGCATGAGCAGCTGATTGGTGGGTGGATCGGCCTCCCGGAATACCTCCAATCAGCTGTTCCAGGCTGCAGGGATTGCCACAGACCATAGCAACCTCCGTGCCTTGCAGTTTTGGCCTCGTGGGTGGGGCTACAGTTGATGTACAAGATGCACCCGGATTTTCACCCTCTTTTTTGGGGGGGAGATGCATCTTATACTCCAAAAAATACAGTAGTTCCTTCCCCAAGGAGAAAAGATGGACAATTGGGGACATTGTCTGCATTCTTGATGTGTTTCTTAAGCAACAACTGATGGATGTGTTGGTGTGCCTTGAAATATCCAGGTAATCCTCGACGTAGAGCCACAATTGAGCACAACATTTCTGTTGCTGAGTGAGACATTTGTTCAGTGAGTTTCATCCCATTTTACCATTTTTCTTGCCAAAATTGTTAAGGGAATTGCTACAGATGTGAAGTTAGCGACACGTTTGTTAAGCGAATCTGACTTCCATATTGACTTTGCCTGTGAGAAGGTTGCAACATCTGCTCAAAATCTTTTCAAACTTTAAAATATTAGTCTGAATCACCCTGCATCATTATGACATCTCTAGCTGAAAGTCTATGAGAGTGTGGTGGCACACCAGTTACCCCAGTACCTGGATGAATCTGTCTATCTAGACCCGTTCCAGTCCGGTTTCCGACCCGGGTACAGCACGGAGACAGCTTTGGTCGCATTGGTGGATGACCTCTGGAGGGCCCGGGATAGAGGTTATTCCTCTGCCCTGGTTCTCCTTGATCTCTCAGCGGCTTTTGATACCATCGACCATGGTATCCTGCTGCGACGGTTGGGGGGATTGGGTGTGGGAGGCACCGTACTTCGGTGCTTCTCATCCTATCTCTCCGACCGATCGCAGACGGTGTTGGCAGGGGGGCAGAGGTCGACCTCGAGGTGCCTCCTTTGTGGGGTGCCACAGGGGTCGGTTCTCTCGCCTCTCCTGTTCAACATCTACATGAAGCCGCTGGGCGAGGTCATCAGTGGTTTTGGGGTGAGTTATCAACTGTACGCGGATGACACCCAGCTGTACATTTCCACCCCTGACCACCCCAATGAAGCTGTTGAAGTGTTGTCTCAGTGTGTGGAGGCCGTACGGGTCTGGATGGGGAGAAACAGGCTCAAGCTCAACCCCTCCAAGACTGAGTGGCTGTGGATGCCGGCATCCCGGTACAGTCAGCTGCAACCGCGGCTGACTGTTGGGGGCGAATCATTGGCCCCAATGGAGAGGGTGCGCAATTTGGGGGTTCTCCTGGATGGACGGTTGTCCTTTGAAGATCATTTGGCGACCGTCTCCAGGAGAGCTTTTTACCAGGTTCGCCTGGTCCGCCAGTTGCGCCCCTTTCTAGACCGGGATGCCTTATGCACGGTCACTCATGCCCTCGTCACTTCTCGCCTGGACTACTGTAACGCTCTCTACATGGGGCTCCCTTGAGGTGCACCCGGAGACTTCAGTTAGTTCAGAATGCAGCCGGGTGATAGAGGAGCCACTGTGGCTCCCATATAACACCGATCCTGCACAGGCTGCACTGGCTACCTGTGGTTTTCGAGTGCACTTCAAGGTGTTGGTTACCACCTTTAAAGCGCTCCATGGCATAGGACCGGGATATCTTGGGACCGCCTTCTGTTACCACATGCCTCCCACCGATGCGCTCTCATAGAGGGCCTCCTCAGGGTGCCGTCAGCCAGACAGTGCAGGCTGGCGACCCCAGGGGAGAGCCTTCTGTGATTGATGCTGCAAACTCTGACACATCCTTGCAGCAAATAGTGAACAGCCAGCTTCAACACATTATTGCAGCCTGATTCAGCATGAGCAGCTGATTGGTGGGTGGATCGGCCTCCCGGAATACCTCCAATCAGCTGTTCCAGGCTGCAGGGATTGCCACAGACCATAGCAACCTCCGTGCCTTGCAGTTTTGGCCTCGTGGGTGGGGCTACAGTTGATGTACAAGATGCACCCGGATTTTCACCCTCTTTTTTGGGGGGGGAGATGCATCTTATACTCCAAAAAATACAGTAGTTCCTTCCCTAAGGAGAAAAGATGGACAATTGGGGACATTGTCTGCATTCTTGATGTGTTTCTTAAGCAACAACTGATGGATGTGTTGGTGTGCCTTGAAATATCCAGGTAATCCTCGACGTAGAGCCACAATTGAGCACAACATTTCTGTTGCTGAGTGAGACATTTGTTCAGTGAGTTTCATCCCATTTTACCATTTTTCTTGCCAAAATTGTTAAGGGAATCGCTACAGATGTGAAGTTAGCGACACGTTTGTTAAGCGAATCTGACTTCCATATTGACTTTGCCTGTGAGAAGGTTGCAACATCTGCTCAAAATCTTTTCAAACTTTAAAATATTAGTCTGAATCACCCTGCATCATTATGACATCTCTAGCTGAAAGTCTATGGAGATTCTCAGTCATCCAGGTCATGGTTGTCCCAAAGGTGCTTTGTCAACAAATGTTTTTCTTCTTGGATGGGAAGTGAAACATCTTCAAAGAAAATACAAAGTCCAGTTGCCTCTTGAAAAAGCACCATTGGGACAACCATGACCTGGATGACTGAGAATCTCCGTAGGCTTTTAGCACTTTGGGATGGACACCCTTCTAATGGTCTGGGAGTATGAATGATTCCCAGGAAAAAATTGCAGACTACAGGAACCATTTGCACTTCAGTTTGAGATGCAGATAACACAGACTCATCCCTAACAGTCTGCACCTGTCTTCAACAATGAAGGGACAAAAGAGAGAAAACATCCTTCAGCCAAGAAGGCTCCACCTCAATTTGCACTACTCAGGTGACCCTGAGGACACAGACAAACCTCCAAGTGGCCTCAATGACTCCCTAAAACAGGGTTGTTAAATTGGCGGTCTGTGAGTTGGATGCTTCATGCACAGGCCATGCCCACCCCAGCTCCATGAACGGGAAAAATGTCAACAAATGTCAACAAATATGACAGCAATGTGATGCTGCGAGTTTGATACCTGTGCCCTAAAAGAATGCAAATGACCAGCTTCTGCAAGGAATATAACTACTGTAACGCTCTCTACATGGGGCTCCCCTTGAGGTGCACCCGGAGACTTCAGTTAGTTCAGAATGCAGCCGCGCGGGTGATAGAGGGAGCCACTCGTGGCTCCCATATAACACCGATCCTGCGTAGGCTGCACTGGCTACCTGTGGTTTTCCGAGTGCACTTCAAGGTGTTGGTTACCACCTTTAAAGCGCTCCATGGCATAGGACCGGGATATCTTCGGGACCGCCTTCTGTTACCACATGCCTCCCACTGGCCGGTACGCTCCCATAGAGAGGGTCTTCTCAGGGTGCCGTCAGCCAGACAGTGCAGGCTGGCGATCCCCAGGGGAGACCCTTCTCGGTGGGGCACCTACCCTCTGGAATGAGCTTCCCCAGGACTTCAACAACTTCCTGACCTCCGGACCTTTCGCCATGAGCTTAAAACATATCTATTCTTTCGAGCAGGACTGGCTTAATAGGGTTTTAAATATGGATTTTATTGGGGTTTATTTTATATTTTGTATTGTATTTTAAATTTAGGCTATTGGAATAAGTTTTTTAAAATATTGTTTTTATTGAATGTATTGTCTTTATTTTATCTGCCTGTTCACCGCCCTGAGTCCTCCGGGAGAAGGGCGGTATAAAATTAAATTATTATTATTATTATTATTATTATTATTATTATTATTATTATTATTATTATTATTATTATTATTATTATTATTATTATTATTATTATTATTGAGATTCTCAGTCATCCAGGTCATGGTTGTCCCAAAGGTGCTTTGTCAACAAATGTTTTTCTTCTTGGATGGGAAGTGAAACATCTTCAAAGAAAATACAAAGTCCAGTTGCCTCCTGAAAAAGCACCATTGGGACAACCATGACCTGGATGACTGAGAATCTCCGTAGGCTTTTAGCACTTTGGGATGGACACCCTTCTAATGGTCTGGGAGTATGAATGATTCCCAGGAAAAAATTGCAGACTACAGGAACCATTTGCACTTCAGTTTGAGATGCAGATAACACAGACTCATCCCTAACAGTCTGCACCTGTCTTCAACAATGAAGGGACAAAAGAGAGAAAACATCCTTCAGCCAAGAAGGCTCCACCTCAATTTACACTACTCAGGTGACCCTGAGGACACAGACAAACCTCCAAGTGGCCTCAATGACTCCCTAAAACAGGGTTGTTAAATTGGCGGCCTGTGAGTCGGATGCTTCATGCACAGGCCATGCCCACCCCAGCTCCATGAACGGGAAAAATGTCAACAAATGTCAACAAATATGACAGCAATGTGATGCTGCGAGTTTGATACCTGTGCCCTAAAAGAATGCAAATGACCAGCTTCTGCAAGGAATATAACTACTGTAACACTCTCTACATGGGGCTCCCCTTGAGGTGCACCCGGAGACTTCAATTAGTTCAGAATGCAGCCGCGCGGGTGATAGAGGGAGCCACTCGTGGCTCCCATATAACACCGATCCTGCGTAGGCTGCACTGGCTACCTGTGGTTTTCTGAGTGCACTTCAAGGTGTTGGTTACCACCTTTAAAGCGCTCCATGGCATAGGACCGGGATATCTTCGGGACCGCCTTCTGTTACCACATGCCTCCCACTGGCCGGTACGCTCCCATAGAGAGGGTCTTCTCAGGGTGCCGTCAGCCAAACAGTGTAGGCTGGTGACCCCCAGGGGGAGACCCTTCTCGGTGGGGGCACCTACCCTCTGGAATGAGCTTCCCCCAGGACTTCAACAACTTCCTGACCTCCGGACCTTTCGCCGCGAGCTTAAGACATATCTATTCTCCCGAGCAGGACTGGCTTAATAGGGTTTTTAAATATGGATTTTATTGGGGTTTATTTTACATTTTGTATTGTATTTTAAATTTAGGCTATATTGAATAAGTTTTTTAAATAGTGTTTTATTGTAATGTATTGCATTATTTTATTTGCCTGTGCACCGCCCTGAGTCCTCCGGGAGAAGGGCGGTATAAAAATTATATTATTATTGTTATTGTTATTGTTATTGTTATTGTTATTGTTATAAATCCTTCCATTCCCCACCATCCAGTTAGAGCTGAAGAAGCTTTTTTGATGAGAAGCGAAACATTTTCAAAGAAAAAAAAACAGAAAGTCCAATTGCCTCCTGAAAAAAGTACCTTTGGGATCTCTAGCTGAAGTTCCAACCAGCATCTGAAGATCAAGACACATTTTAATTGCGTATTCTGGTTGCAAAAAATGTTAGTGAGAGTGTTGATTTTATAATCAGATTATATAAGATATTTTGAGGGGAAATATTACAAGAACTAATTGGGTTGGTTAAGATCATATTCAGAAACATTTTTCCTCTCTTTTTCTCTCTTGGGGGTTCCATTAGCAGTATTTAAAACATGCCAGAAGTATTTTTTAAGCTAAATGTAAGATTTTTAAAATATTTGAAAGAAGAGCTAAGTTAGAAGTGGTATGCTATAAGAAAAAAACTTCATTGAAGCTAATAAAATACAAGCGATATGGGAGTATGTAATTGAGCTTTGATAAAAGTTTAATCAATTTATGGTTTCTAATTCATTATGCAAACACAAACTGGAATCTCAAGGCTTCACCTTCATGTTTCTTAGAACTACGTAGCAAAAGCAGAAACACATCTGTATAAAAGTATGCATACTAGTGATAATATACACAGAAGTGCAGGCATTCTTGAAAAAAGTTCTAAAAGGAAAGTTTTATTTAAGAAAACTTGCAAATAAAAATGTCTTTGTTGTTGTTGTTAGTTGCGAAGTTATGTCTGACCCATCGCGACCTCATGGACAACGTTCCTCCAGGCCTTCCTGTCCTCTACCATCTCTGGAATCCATTTAAGCTCACACCTACTGCTTCAGTGACTCTATCCAGCCACCTTGTTCTCTGTCGTCCCCTTCTTCTTTTGCCCTCAATCTTTCCCAGCATTAGGCTCTTCTCCAGTGAGTCCTTCCTCCTCATTAGGTGGCCAAAGTATTTGAGTTTCATCTTCAGGATCTGGCCTTCTAAAGAGCAGTCCAGGTTGATCTCCTCTAGGACTGACTTGCAGTCCAAGGGACTCGCAGGAGTCTTCTCCAGCACCAGAGTTCAAAGGCCTCAATTCTTTGGCGCTCAGCCTTTCTTATGGTCCAACTTTCACAGCCATACGTTGCAACTGGGAGAACCATAGCCTTGATTATACGGACTTTTGTTGGCAGGGTGATGTCTCTGCTTTTTAGTACGCTGTCTAGATTTGCCATAGCTTTCCTCCCCAGGAGCAAGCGTCTTTTAATTTCTTGGCTGCAGTCCCCATCTGCGGTGATCTTGGAGCCCAGGAAAATAAAATCTGTCACTACCTCCATATCTTCTCCATCTATCTGCCAGGAATTGAGAGGGTTGGATGCCATGATTTATGTCTACATTACAGAATGTAGTAATGTCTACGTTATAGAAAATGCAGGTATAATGCATTTTTAAAGTAGATTTTTAAAATAAAATTGGAGATGATGTAGAAAGGATGCAGAATAAATTAGAAATGGAGGAAAAATTACAAATTTATAATAGTCAAGTTTCAAAGATTCATCCATCCTTTAAACAATATATGTAGGCTGAACTAATTTTGATTGGTGCCTAATAAAAGTATACTATTCCAGACTGTTTCAGATATTATTTTGACTTACACTCTATCACCAAGAATAACTGAGAAAGCAATATTAAATTCTTAAAAAATATCGGGAGAATAATATTATATGTTCCATTCTAATCTAATAAAACTGTTCACATACTTGGGAAGTTGACTTATCAAACATTTATTGTCTGCGAGTATATTAAACCTGTCAGACCTAAATTCCTGATGCTTAAACAGTCTGTTTCTCATATTTATCTCCATTATATATATTTATACATTTTAAAAAAATGTACTCAAATTGTTACTAATAAAATCAATATAAATAATAAAGAAAAAAGAAAAAAAGAAAAAGACATGAACACATTTCCAGGTAGATTCATCTGTTAATATTATATCCATCATTAGCTGAGTCAAAGGACATTTCTATATTTGTAATAACATGTGGGAATGACTTTGGGAGCTGAGGTATATATCATCTTGAAGAATATCACCTATCTATATATCTATTGATTAGTCCATCAATCCATCAATCCGACTATAGATAGATCATCAGCTGTAGAATTGGAAGGCAGTTTGGAGGTCTTCTAGTACACCCCCTGCTCAAGCAAGAGACTCTAGTCTATATCATTTCAGAGAAACAGATGTTCAGTCTCTTCTTAAAAGCCTCCAGTCACTCAAAACTTCTGAAGGCAAGCCATTCCACTTGCTGACTGTTCTCAGTTAATTCTTAATTCTAGGTTGCTTCTCTTCTTGATTAGTTTCCAACCATTGCTTCTTATCCTGCCCTCAGGTGCTTTGTAAAGTAAATTAACCTCCTCTTCTTTGTATGGTAAAGGTAAAGGTTCCCCGCGCACATACGTGCTAGTCGTTCCCGACTCTAAGGAGTGGTGCTCATCTCCGTTTCAAAGCTGAAGAGCCAGTGCTGTCCGAAGACGTCTCCGTGGTCATGTGTCCGGCATGACTCCACGCCAAAGGCACACGGAACACTGTTACCTTCCCACCAAAGGTGGTCCCTATTTTTCTACTTGTATTTTTTTTTACGTGCTTTCGAACTGCTAGGTTGGCAGAAGCTGGGACAAGTAATGGGAGCTCACCCCATTACATGGCAGCACTAGGGATTTGAACCGCTGAACTGCTGACCTTTCGATCGACAAGCTCAGCGTCTTAGTCCCTGAGCTACCATGTCCCCTTCTTTGTAGCAGTCCTTCAAATACTGGAACACAGCTATGAAGCCACCCCAGTCCCCCTTTTCATTTGAGTAATGAAATTCCTGCAATTGTTTGAGATATGTTTTAGCCTCCAGCCCTCTAATCGTCTTAATTGCTCTTTTCTGCACTCTTTCCAGAGTCTCAGCCTCTTTTTTATACCATACTGGATGCAATATTCCAAGTGCAGTCTTAACAAAGCCTTATAAAGTAGTACTAATACTTCACATGAGATCATTGTGATATGTTTTTCAGCATGGTGTGACTGTAAGCCAGCAACATTGTGTGACTGTGAATCAGCCTTCAACTCTTTTTGAGAGAATATAGAGTGGGAATTATAGTAGAGTGGTTGTGTCTCAAGAGAAGTGTCTCCACCAAATCTGAGTGCAGATAATATAAAAGGTAAAGGTTCCCATGGCACATATGTGCTAGTTGTTCCTGACTCTAGGGGGCAGTGCTCATCTCTGTTTCAAAGCCAAAGAGCCAGTGCTTTATGAAGACATCTCTGTGGTCATGTGGCCAGCATGACTAAATGCCAAAGGCACATGGAATGCTGTTACCTTCCCACCAAGGGTGGTCCCTATTTTTCTACGTGCATTTTTTACATGCTTTCGAACTGCTAGGTTGGCAGAAGCTGGGACAAATAACGTGAACTCACCGCATTACACACACTAGGGAATTTGAACTGCTGAACTGCCAACCTTTCAATCAACAAGCTCAGCATCTAAGCCACTGAGGCACCACGTCCCTTAAGCAGACAATATACTGTGGAAGAAAAAACAATCAAATCCATTAGTACCATTTATTCTGGAGCTTTCTTACTATGAAAATTGATGCAAATAATATTTAATGACTTTTTTAATATTATGCATGTAGACTTGTTTATATTAACAGAAATCTTGATTGTGCTAAAGAACTTATACATGGAATATTATAAATATATAAGGAAGTGAGAGAGAATGATTCCTTACACCAGTGTGCAGACACTGAGGATATGATCATCTGGTTCAGTCTCCTTTCCTCCTTCCTTTTCTACTCATTCATGCTTATTTATTTGGCTCTGCAACTAAACAAGACAGGCACAGACTTCAATGGATAGTTAGAACTGCAGAAAAAACAATTGCTACCAACCTGCCTTCCATTGAGGATCTGTATACTGCACAAGTCAAAAAGAGGTCTGTGAAAATATTTACAGCCCCTCACATCCTGGACATAAACTGTTTCAACTCCTACCTTCAAAATGACACTATAGGGCACTGCACACCAGAACAACTAGACACAAGGACAATTTTTTCCCAAATGCCATCACTCTGCTTAACAACTAATTCCCACAACAGTATCAAATTAACTACTAAGACTATATTACTATTCTTCTTCTCATCCTTACTAGTACGTATCTCTTCCCACTTATGGCTATATCCATGTTGCTTGTATCTTTATAATTTATATTGTTTTTTATTGTTTCCTAGTATGACTTGATTGCTTACTAGTATCCTATGACTATCACTAAATGTTGTATCTTATGATTCTTGATGAATATATTTTATTTTTTCTTATGTATACTGAGAGCACCAAAGACAAATTCCTTGTGTGTCTAATTACACTTGGCCAATAAAATAATTCTATTCTATTCTATTAAATGGTGCCAACATTGAAAAGGAAACCAACATTTTTCTCTCAAATCAGATGGCATTGCCAAACTATTAGCTGGAAATAATTATGCATGGCAGAAAAGACTGTGAATGTATTATAATGCCAAGTTGCTTGTCTGCATAAATTAAAACCATTTCACTCATCCATCTTTATTCTGTATTAGGCATCTAATATTGTGATTTATGAGGTTAAAAAAACCAAAAAAAGAATGCAATGCCATAGCGTTGTAAGTTTTACCATGTTAACACAGTGCATATCTAATCATATGTAATTTTCTTCTGCAATATGCCTGTCCTATCACTGAGGAAAGTAATAATTCACTTATTAATGTTCTCTTTCTCTAGTTTTGCATTATATGTTGACATTTTTAATGTTGTACACCTACTAATACACTTGAAAGAAGGTTTATTAAAGTGTCATCATGTCTTCAATATCACAAGCAAATTGTACAGTTGAGGAAGGCTGGAAAATATATTGTATATTATTTTCTAAGCTAAATGGATAAAAAGGAGATTGTTAGTGTTATACTAGCCTTCAAAAGTTTGTTTGTGGGGAAGCAAATAGTCTCATCTGGACTTTCTAAAAAAAACTTGACTGGCATATTTTTATTGTATTAGGTATTAATATACAGTAGTGGCCAAATTGTGGAAACCTTTTAGGAAAAGTATATTTTTAAGGTTTGATGGCTAATAACACTTTTTTTTTTTTTGAGTTTCAAGATAATCCTATTCCTCTGCTGGAATGGCCTGGGAATAGCCCAGATCTTAACTCCAATGAAAATCTACGGAGCCGACTAAAGAAACTTGTTAGTCAGAAGCGACCCAGCAATAAAACCCAGTTAATAGAAGCAACCATTCAATCTAGGTTTCACGTTATAACAGGTGCAGAACTAAAAGATTTGGTTCACTCCATGGGAAAATACTGTAAGGCCGTAATTCATGCTAAAGGTTACCCAACTAAGTATTAACTGACATGGTGATAATTTTTGTATATCTCATTTTTTCTACATGTTTCACTTTTCTTCTTTATACTGTAACTGCTATTCTAATTCATAAAAGTTATTGCATTACATTCGTGATTAAATTATCTTTCCATTGATATATACTTTTATGGTACTACTCAAAAAAAAAAGTGGTGTTATTAGCTAGTTTTAGAAAATACACTTTTGCCAAAAGGTTTCCACAATTTTGGCCACTACTGTAGCTAAGATACAATCAGGTAATTTTCCTGAAAAAAATGATCTCTTTAGCATATATGAAACCTCATGTTTGTTGCCATATTACTGATTATGATAAATATCTATCTAATCAGCTGCTAATGAAAATGAACCTTCAGTATTTATTTCATGGAGTTTTTAAACAGAATTAGTATTTTCCAATAGATTTCTTAGATCAGGGGTCTCCAACCTTGACAACTTTAAGCCTGGAGGACTTCAACTTCCAGAATCCCCCAGCCAGCAAAGCTGGCTGGGGAATTCTGGGATTTGAAGTCCTCCAGGCTTAAAGTTGCCAAGGTTGGAGACCCCTGTGTTAGAATATAAAATGGTGTCATAGTAAGTAGGAACACCTAGCTAACCTTGACTAATCTAGGAATGATAAGCATGTTGGGACCATTTAATTAATATTTGAATAGGGAACCAGATTGGGAAGTAAAAACAAATAAACAAACAAAATTCCCAAAGAAGAAATCATTTCCATATTTTCTTTTTTTTTAAAACAAAAAACAAAAAACATGGATATGTCCTTAGAGTCATCGTGAAGCAAGCTTGGGTTGAAGGTAATTTACTACAAAGTTTAATTATTACGTAGTTTTGGATTCCAATGCAATAATAATTATCCCATAAAGCATCCTGGAAAATAAGAGGGAGGATTGAATGGATGCGGTGAGCGGTTGAATCTGAGAGCCTTTCATTTCCTAACTCAGGGGTGTCAAACTGGATTTCATTGAGGGCCACATCAGGGCTGTGTTTGACCTTTGGGGCCTGAGGTGGGCATGGCCAGGGTGGGCGTGGCCAGCTTGATGTCACTTGTGTCAGGGGCGCCTTTGGTGGGCCAGAGTTCTTTTTCAGTGAAAATGGGCTCCCAAGCTCCGTTTCAGCTGAAATGGCCACCTGCAACCCTCTGCCAGTGAAAACTCTGTTTTTGGCTGTGATGTCCTCTTGCAACTGTCTGCCAGTGCAAATGGAGCTCGGGAGGGCTGTGAGCTCCATTTTTGCTGGCAGAGGCACTGTGAGCCGGTCCTTCACTATTTCCACTGCAGCCCCATGGACCATATCTAAGCACCCTATGGGCCGGATCCAGCCCCGAAGCCTTGAGTTTGACACCCCTAGACTCTTATATCTTGTTTCCTATTTTAAGGGAAGGTTAGATATTATCCTTGATTGCCTTGTTTCAATAAGAAACTGTTTTGATAAGAGCACCGAGCAATATGAGCACACATCCTCAGAGATCAAATGTGAGCAGCCATTGGTATAAACCTTTTGAAAGATCAGAAAGTCTTTTGTATAATGTTGGAAGAACATGATAGGCCCATGCTGCAGGTGGCACATGTAGCCATATCAGTGGGCATGCAAGCTCAGCTCCGGCGCACATGCGCATGCTGGCCAGCTGATTTTCGGGCCTTCTGGGCCCACTAGAAGTAGGGAAACAGGTTGTTTCCTGCCTCCGGAGGGCCTGGGGAGTGGGAAAGGCTTGTTTTTCTCTCACACTCGGCTCCAGAGCCTCTCTATGAGTCTGGGGAGGGCAAAAATGGCCTTTCCCACCTACCAGGCTCTCAGGAGGCCAGTAACTACTCATTTGCCAACTTCCAGTTGGACAGGAAGTGACATTTTTGCTGTCCCCAGCCTCTCTAGGAAGTCTTTGGAGGCTGGGTGGTGGTGGGAAAGGCCAATTTTGCCCTCCCTAGACTCATAGAGAGGCTCTGGAGCCAGGTGAGAGAGAGAAACAGGCCTACCGGGCCATCACATGCCAGGAGCAGGGGGGAGGGGGGTTCGCGCACCCATGCACAGGGGTATTATGGGTGTGGGCACACATGCGTGCAACCTCCCCGCCCTCCCCCTCCTGGCACACGATGGCAAAAAGGTTAGCCATCACTGTGATAGAATATTTCTTGAGGGAATTCTTAACAAGAAATATTTATTCTATAACCATTTTTTTAAAAAAAATCATCTACTATTTGAATTCTCTAAGGCAGAAAATGCAGAGTAAGTTCTGTGGAGAAGGCTACCAAGATGGTGAGATGTTGAGATGCCAAGCCATGTGAACAATGGCGCTAGAATGTTTAGCTAAATAACTGAAGTCTGAGAGGAGATATGAGTCCTATAAATAAGTGAAAGGAGAACATACTTACTTTCTTTTGCTCCCAAAGGCAGAAACGCCTAGCTTTAAAACTTGAAGGAAGTAGTTTCAGACTAGCGTTCAGGAAGAACTTCTTGAGTGTGCAAACTCTCAGTCCATGAAACAGGCTATCACATGAAAGGTTGAGTCCACCAGAGATTTTCAGACTATGTGGTCATTGTCGGGATCTCTTTTGAATCTTATCTTACTTTTAAGGATACAAATAGAATTTATTCTACTGTCACACATAAGTTGATTTGATTATTACAGACTTCTCTGAAGGATCATAAAATCGTAAAATAGAAGTCTTAATTAAGTAGCTAAACGTCAATTATTTTTTAAAAAAATATTGCAATTTGATGTTAAATTTAATGTAAAAATAAAGTCATGATTTGGATCAAAGTGATTGCTAAGAAACACATTCAAAGTCAGGACATTAGTTATGCCTAATTTCCTTATTTTCAGACATTCAATACGTCATATAATAATATTGCTTATGGTTCTAGTTTAGGGTTTATTTTTAACTGGGATATTAACAGGATGGATGATTTCTATTCTCAAGCATATTCTGCACATAGTTCGGATTACTGCTTGTTGTGTATCATATCAGAGAGAGAAATAAATGAAGCCTCCTGAAAACTTATCTCTCCCCTTGTTGGGTTGAATTTAATGAATACCACTGGGGCTTTCTGGGGTATTACAAGTACCTTCACATACAGTAACTGGTCAGATGGTTCTGCTTCCCTCTCTGAAAAGACCCTTCCAGACATTTACATGTGAAATAATATTGCCATTCATCTTTGAGATAATTTATTTGGAGTCACAAAAATGAAGATAGGAAGCATGAATGGTGCCTAGCTCTGCCTCTGTGAAATTAGGTACTGTAAATGGAACCACTATATTATACAACATATATCCATTGAGGACCTGTATACTGCACGAGTCAAAAAGAGGGCTGTGAAAATATTTACAGACCCCTTGCATCCTGGACACAAACTGTTTCAACTCCTACCCTCAAAACGACATTATAGGGCACTGCACACCAGAACATTAGACACAAGGACAGCTTTTTCCCAAATGCCATCACTCTGCTTAACAACTAATTCCCACAACACTGTCAAATAATTTAAAACTGTATTACTATTATTCTTCTCTTTCTTACTAGTATCTATCTCTTCCCACTTTTACTAAAACCATGTTGCTTATATCTCTCAATTTATATTGTTTTTATTTGCTTCCTAGTATGATTTGATAGTTTGTTAGTAAACTTGGCTATTACTAAATGTTGCATCTTTTTATTCTCAATGAACATATTTTATTCTCCTTATGTACACTGAGAGCATATGCACCAAAGACAAATTCTTTGTGTGTCCAATCACACTTGCCCAATAAAGAATTCTATTCTATTCTATTCTATTCTATTCTATTCTATTCTATTCTATTCTACTCTACTCTACTCTACTCTACTCTACTCTACTCTACTCTACTCTACTTTATTCTATAGCATCAGAATGGGACTCTTCTGTAATGATTTTAAAGCAGAAAATACAGAAAAGAGACATGTTTTCCAAGATGAAACTCATTAATTGAGTGCAACCATCAAAAGTGTTTTAAACTGCGTATTTGTTAGGGAAACAAGGTAAAGAATGCATGCTGAACATGGCTCCCAGAATTCTTCTCCCCTTAATGATAATTCTGCTCTGAATTATATGTCCAGGAGGGAGACAATTATAATATAATTAATTGGGAAGTTCGGAGCACTCTGAACCACTGGCAAATAATTGTCTCATAGAGATGCACTGGGGATTCCCAACCCCCTAGAATTGTTGTCTCCACAAACCCTCACAGGATCTGGTCCATTTCTTAACAATATCCCACCCCCAACTTCTCTTCCTTTGGCAATTTACCCAATTTATTCTAAGTTTATGGATCCAACTAGATACCTCTATCTTTTGGTCTAGAAAAAAGATCAAATGTAGTATGTGGACATTAAACTAACATTGTGTTAATGGTTATAGCAATGAACAGGTTTTTAACTAGGTAATTTCTAACTGATGAGGATGCCCAGATATAATAGATTCCAGTTCCTCTGATTCCCAATCAAGTTCAAAAAGTCGTTTTAAAACTTCAAACAGGACCATTCTGTACAATTTCACTCATTCTAGATACAACAGTCAATATTTGGATGAACTGTCTTGTGAATGAGTGTGTGTGTTTCTTTTCTTTGATCCTCATCTTGTCATTAGTTCTGCCAAGTTCTCTGGTGAATGTGAATGAATGGGAATAAATCACTTTCCGTTCTCTTTAGCGTGAGGAAAATAAGTCTGTTGATTTTTTTAGAAAATCCAATTGATATAGCCACCCACTCACAAGCAACTCTGGTCCGTTAGCACCATTAAAACAGCAAAGAAATAGAAGTTATTCGAAAAAATGATATCATAAAAAGAACATGCAGAGTCTCAGTGACTCAGATCCGTTAGATTACATGTATTTTTATTTATGAATTAGCACATCATTTAGCATAAGATGATCTGAGATCAGTTACATTATGAAAAACAACATAGAAAAGAAAAATGGAAATGTGTGCACCACAGAAATGCTTGCATTACCCTGGTAGATAGAAATCATGCAGAGAAAGAGTTCTTTCAGGCTTAAAAATAATCATATCAAGTAGATTGATGAAACAGTGGTCACGAAAGGAGAAGCACAGAAAATAAAATAATTCCAGAAATTAGACTGTAGCTGCAGGATGCCGGGGGGTGGGGGGAGTTCTGCCAACATTTAGAAATGGCCCCCAAGGAACTTGGGTAGCCAAAATCAAGCTGCACAAAAATAGCACAAATATTTATTGACAGTGCTTTGAAGTTGGGAAGAGTTTTACCCAGTGTCTAATGTTGAAGGCAAATATGTCAAATAGGTAGTACAAAATTATTTTCAGAAAGATTATAGCAAGGGGGAAAAAAAACACCATTTCACCAGCCAATTTATGCATAGACTCCTTGCTCTGTCCCCAGATAGAGGACAGCTGTTAGACACTCTAATAAGACCCTAGGACAGTGATGGCTAACCTTTCCTGGACCAAGTGCCCTTTTCTGGACCAAGTGCGAATCCCCAAAGTGCAATGCGCGCGCACCCCCCGCAGGCCCCCTGCCACCCATGCATGTGTGCACACCCCTCATACGGCACTCCATGCATGTCCCACATGCACCCTGCGCATGCATTTATACCCCCCACATGTGCCCCAACCTTTGCATGTGTCTCGCCCCCCATGCCTGTGCAGCAGAGACCCGAAGACCAGCTGGCTGGTGAGAGGTGCGTGCACATACATGGCAGAGCTGAGCTGGGGCAACGGCTCACATGCACACAGAGAGGGCTCTGCGTGCCACCTCTGGCATGCGTGCCACAGGTTTGCTACCACTGCCCTAGGAGGATAGTCCATTAAAACAAAGAATAGAATAGAATAGAATAGAATAGAATAGAATAGAATAGAATAGAATAGAATAGAATAGAATTTTTATTGGCCAAGTGTGATTGGACACATAAGGAATTTGTCTTTGGTGCATATGCTCTCAGTGTGCATAAAAGAAAAGATACCTTCATCAAGGTACAACACTTACAACACTTAATGATAGTCATAGGTACAAATTTAACACTTAATGATACAACACTTAATGATAATCATAGGCTACGAATAAGCAATCAGGAAACAATATCATTATAAATCATAAGGATACAAGCAACAAAGTTACAGTCCTAAGTGGAAGGAGATGGGTGATAGTTTGAAATCACCTGCAATGAAAAACAAATACTGGTAGGTAAGAAAAGCAAAAAATATAGAAACGATAGTCATGAGTTCTTTTTTCTATTTTGTTACTGACTGTGGTCCGGTGAGGCACCAAACCAAAAGCAACTATTTCTCTTCTCTTTCTGCCATCTGATGGCTAAATATAAGTTTATGCTTACATCCCAAAAGTGCTTTTTTTCAGGAGGTACCTGGACTTTCTTGTTTTTTCTTTTGAAGGTGTTTTGTTTCTCATATAAGAAGCTTCTTCAGCTCTGACAGGATACTGGGGAATGGAAGGATTTATATTCCTTGCAGACAGCTGGTCAAAATAAATCCTTCCATTTCCCACCATCCAATCAGAACTGAAGAAGCTTCTTGGATGAGAAGCGAAATATTTTCAAAAGAAAAAACAAGAAAGTCCAGTTGCCTCCTGAAAAAGCACCTTTGGGACAACCATGACCTGGATGACTGAGAATCTCCACAGACTTTTATGCTTACATAATAGATGATGGCATCTACAGGAGAGGAAGATAAAAATGTCAAAATAGTAATCTTCATCTGAGCACCATGTAAGACTCCAAAAAACTAAGGACACTTTGAGATACTTTTAAGCAGTTTCCTTTATTGTTTGTCACTTATAGACAGAAATCTTGTCAAACTGGAGCAGCATACTTCCATCATGAAGCATACACTATGAGATCTCCTGGAGAGCAGCCTTGTAAACTCTTTTCCTCTCACACAAACTGTTTAAACTTAATTGTTTATGGCTCCCCTGAAATGCACTCCCTCATCATCATTTTTTAATGACCCCATAATTCCTTGCAGGGTGGAGTCTGGACAACTGAATGGAGCTGAGGGTTTACTGACCAGATGCCCTTCCTGTTGCCAATGCTGAGTTATATTCAACAGATATAATCTCAACATGCCCAGAGAGAGAAATATCTGCCTCTACCTAGGTTCAAACTCACAGCGTCCTGATTGTGAGGCAAGAGCTCCACCTCTAGGCCACCGCCCCAGTCTTGAAATGCATTCTTTCCTGGAAATCCAGACTACATTCTACCACACACCATCAATTTTGAATGTGTATTGTGCATGCAACATATAGTTTTAAAAAAATGTGTGTGAAAATGGAGGGGCTTTCAAACCCGAAAGTTGACATGTGTATAGCCATTTTAGTTAGCTCTATATTATACTCCTTCTGCCAACCTAGCAGTTTGAAAGCAGGTAAAAAATGCAAGTAGAAAAATAGGGACCACCTTTGGTGAGAAGGTAATAGCGTTCTGTGCACCTTTGCTGTTTAGTCATGCTGGCCACATGACCACGGAGACGTCTTCAGACAGCGCTAGCTCTTCGGTTTTGAAATGGAGATGAGCCCCGCCCCCTAGAGTTGGGAATGACTAGCACATATGCATGAGGGGAACCTTGACCTTTTCATATTATACTCGTTTATTCCTTCTCTTTCTCTTTACTTTTTAACTTTTTAACTTTTAGGTCTTTTAATTTTTGTTAAATTTACTTGTTTGTTTAAATGCACACATTTGTTAACTTTGTAGTCAAAGTACAATATAATGGAAATCTTAATATGAGATAATAATACAGGTTTGAAACCATCATTATACAACTAGTCTTCAACTTACAATAATTCACTTAGTGACCATTCAACATTACAACGGCCCTGAAAAAAGTGACTTAGGACCATTTCCCACATTTATAACCATTGCAGCATCCCCATGGTCATGTGGTTTACATTTGGATGCTTGAGAAATGACTCACATATATGATGGTTGCAGTGTCCTGGGGTTATGTGGTCATCTTTTGCAACCTTTTGACAAGCAAAATCAATGAGGAAACCAGATTCACTTAACAATCATGTTACTAATTTAACCAGTGATGCGCTTAACAAACGTGGCAAGAAATGTTGTAAAATGGGGCAAAACTCACTTAACAATTTTCTTGCTTAGCCACATAAATTTTGGGCTCAGTTGTGGTCGTAAGTTGAGGACTGCATGTATAACTAGTGCTTTGATGAGAATTGCGGTGGTTCTCTTCGTTTTTAACCTTATACTCAACTTCGGATGAAATGTTAAATAATCATGTTCTAACGCTGAAATTCTAAATGATAATTAATACTAATGGAAGGTTTACTTTCTTTTTTTTATTTTCAATACTTTTAAGATTTTTAATGATAGAATGTTAATCATTCTTATCATATTATATAAACATTGGCAGCATTGAAATCTGTCTTGAAACAGTATCAGAATTCAAGAAAAAGAAAGGATAAAGGGGGATGTTGAATCAAGAAGGCCTTCTATAAATTACCTCATGAAGCAGTAGGAGGCTCTGTTTCTGAAAAGCCAATCCAAACCAAGAACAGAGCCAAGAACAGAGCCAAAGAAGGCAGAGCAAATGTAGGCAACATATTTTCTCAAAGAGTGAAGGTTTCAACTCCTTATTCAAAGAGTCCAATATTATGGCTATAGAAGAGCAACCCGTATAATTTAATCCTTGTTGGAAATTGCTCTAGATCAGGAATGTCAAACTCACATTGTCACGTCGGTGTCATGTGATGTATCGGGACTCTTTTCCTCTTCGCTAAACTGGGCGTGGCCAGCTGTTGTGGCCTGTTAGCTGCCAGCCCCTCCAGCAGCCGAATCAGGGGAAGAGGAGGCGTGGGAGTCAGGGTCAGCATCAGGGCAACCTGGGAACTCCAAGGGGGAAGAGGGAGTGGAGCTGGGAGAGAGAGGAGAGAGAGAGAGAGGGAGGGAGAGGGAGCCTGAGCTGTCCATCAGCCCTCAGATGGAGAGTCATCAGCCCCCAGGTCTGGAGGTGGTTGATGAAAAAGAGAAGGAATAGCTGGGTCCTGTGCCTGATGCGCGGATGCACAGAAGGCAGAAGAGAGGAGAACAGTGGAAATCGATGGGCTGATCCTGGGGAAGGAAGAGCCACTGCTGTTAGCAAGGCCCCATCCTAGCTCTGGGGATAAAAGGCAGGGGATGGAGATGAATAGAGGTAGCAGACAACTATTCATCTTCCAGCTGGAAGGACTTGTTAGCCTGCGAAAGAAACTTTTTGCCTGGGCTGCTGGCGCTCCTAATAAAGGAATATTTTGAGTTCATGTCAGAGGATTCGTCATGTTTGGGGAGCTGGGTCAGAATACCAGTGTGTGATGCATCTGGCCCACAGGCCAGGAGTTTGACAGCATGCTCATGATCCTTCTTGTTCCTTGCTCTCTATTTGGGCCCCTGGCTTGATTCTTAGATCGCTTTACAAAACTCTATCCCTTTTGATTGCTTAGGACTATTCTTGTATTGTTTTCTTCTGTCTCTGAATCCCTTCTGCCATCAGCTTATGGTTTGCTCAAATTACAATGCAAACAAAAATACGTTGAATTATCCAAGCCTTAGCACTCTCTAATTGCAGTGCCTTGTCATCAGCTACTGTCAGATTTACAACACGACAATAAAGATTCCTGGAATTGTAAAATTGTCTTGCTTTTTTGTTTTCATCAGCTTGCATATGACAAGCTCTTATTTCCGTGCTCCCCATTTTATGTCCTTAGTTCTGCTGTGAAGGGTACGTTGATCAACTCACAAGGTTCTGGAGTTGTGCAAGACAGATTTTGACAGCGCTGATGTCTCCTGGAAGCCATTATGACATTACATGCATTATAGTGTCATTGCCTAAGTGACACAAATTGTGTAACTTATATTAGTCATTTGCATCATGCATTAAACATCACTTGCTCTTCCAATGATCTCCTGGAAAATCCCATCTCTGTGTGTATGTGAAAATAATACCTGTATAGGACTGACATCCATGAATTTTCTCATGTCTTTTCATCAGAATGAAAAGAAATAATTCCACACATATATTCTTCACGATAGCTGGTGTATTAGGCGAGTTCAGTAAATTTATTTTCATGTTGGGATTATTGTGAATTTCATTAGTCTAATTTATGTTGACACATTCAAAGGATATGCATTGTGTTTTATGAAATTAACCATTGCTTTTGTGCATTTGTTGTAGACATTTTGCTTGTCTCATCCGTAGTAGGTTGTATTTCATATGCTTCTAGACTTCTCTAGAAACCTACACAAACCCTGGAAAGCTAAGTGATTAAACTAAAATAGACACTAGTGTATTTATTTATTAATCCAATTTCTATACCGCCCTTCTCCCGAAGGACTCAGGGCGGTGTACAGCCATATTAAAAATACAAAAATACACATAATATAAATAACAGATTTAAAAAACATTTAAAACAAATTTATTAATTGGCCAGATTGCTAAAACGGTCAAAGCCGACATAAAACCCTTTAAAATTTAAAAGCTATAATTAAAATACATTTAGGCTAGTCCCGCACGATTAAATAATAAAAGTTTTTAATTCCCGCTTGAAAGTTCGGAGGTCGGGGAGTTGGCGTAACCCTGGAGATAACTCGTTCCAAAGAGCCGGTACTGCCACAGAGAAGGCTCTCCCTCTGGGGGCCGCCAACCGACATTGTTTGTGCTCTGTGGGAGCGCACAGGTCGTTGGGAGGCTATCGGTGGCAGATTCAGTGTAGCTGAATCAGGGGCAGGTTTCAAAACCCATCGCTACTGGTTCACTCGTGGGCATGCTCACGTGCATGTGTGATCCTTCTGCACATGTGCAGAAGCATCCATGTGGGTGGGCAGTGTTAAGTTTGGGCAATGAAGAGGCAGGAGACGACACAAGTGACAACAGCTCTTTAGTTTATTGTGATCCCAGCGGAGAACAACAGGCAAAACCCCCTCTTTAAATAGTAATTTGGCTGAGGCATCAACCAATCAGCAACGTGCATTTTCCCGCCCAAATTTCCCTCCTAAAATTCAAATACATTACACTCCTCCCCTCCCAGAACACATTTTACCATATTTACATAATTTTTGCATAACATTTGCATGTTATTTTTCCACGTAGTCACACAGGTAGACAGGGTGTCTCCTAACTCTTTCTGACCTGCGCAATTCATTCCCTGGGAGTGAGTCGAGCTGGTCGGAGGGACTGTTTGTTCCTCCCAGCTCCTCCTCTGGGCCCTCCGGCCCTGGATTATTGGCAGAGTCGTCCCTGCAGTCCTCTGGAGGAGCCGGTTGGCGTCACTGGACTTCCTCAGACTCAGCTAAGTCCTCCGATCGCCTCGGATTTGAGTTAGCTGTTGGTTCAAATATTTGGGTCTGGCTGTTTGGTTTCTGGATCATTTTGTATTCTTTTTCGTAATTGATCTATGTGGCGTCTCCACACTCGGCCATCCCCCATGTCCACTAAGTACGACTTTGGGCCTGTCACTCCTACAATTGTTCCCCTTAGCCACGCTGACCCCTCACTATAGTTATGTGCCCATACCGGGTCACCTGTTGTCATCGTTCTGGTTTTTCCCTTCGTGCTTTGGTACCCATCAGGGGAGTATGTTGGGTTTAACCTATCTAGGGGGCACCGGAGTCTTCTACCCATTAATAACTCCGATGGGCTGCGGCCGGTGGTCACACAGGGAGTTCTATGTTGGGCTGCCAGGAAGGTATCAATTTTGGATTGCCAATCTCCTGGACTAATTCTAGATAGCGCTTCCTTGGCACTGCGTACGAAATGTTCTGCAAGTCCGTTCGTCGCCGGGTGGAAAGGTGCCGAGAGGACATGTCGGATGCCCTCTCCTGCCAAGTACCCCTCAAACTGGGTGGCCGTGAATTGTGGGCCATTATCAGACACTAGAGTGTCGGGCAACCCGTGTGTCACAAATAGATGCCTCAATACTGTGATTACAGCTTCCGCTGTTGTGGTTTTCATGAGTAAGATTTCTAACCACTTTGAGTAGGCATCTACCACAATTAAGAAGGTCTGCCCATGGAACGGCCCGGCAAAATCTATGTGGATCCTGGACCAAGGACCCTGGGGTTTCTCCCATTCCCTGATGGGGGCTGTTGGGGGTAGTGGCCTTGATTCATGAAAAGCTTGGCATTTCCCTACCCGGTCGCTAATGTCTTTATCCATTTGTGGCCACCACACATAACTTCTCGCTAGGCTTTTCATCCTCACAATCCCTGGGTGACCCACATGCAATAGCTCCAACACATGCCCTCATAATTTCTCCGGAATAACCACTCTATCCCCCCATAACAGACAACCCCCTTGTACCGACAGTTCCGAACGCTTCTTTATAAACTCTTTGAAACGATCCCCCGGTGCAGCAGGCCATCCCCTCTGCACCCAACCGATCACAGTTCTTACAATAATGTCTTTGTAAGATGCCCTAGTCACTTCCGTGGATGTGACTGGGCCAGAGTCCAAAGAGTCAATTAACAAGACAGGCGTCCCTGGGGTCGGGTCTTCAATAGTCTCTGGCAACGGGCATCTGCTTAAAGTGTCCGCATGTCCCAAATCCTTGTCCGGTCGGTGAGACAGTTGGTATGAATATGCTGCCAGGAAAATAGTCCAACGGGTCAGCCTGGGTGATAACGCAACCGGTGTTGGATGGTCCCCCGCCAAGAGTCCCAATAAAGGTCTGTGGTCTGTGACTATTTCAAACTGCCGCCCAAACAAGTACTCGTGGAATTTTTTAACCCCAGAGACTATAGCAAGGGCTTCCCGGTCTAGTTGGCTATAGTTCCTTTCTGCTGCGGACATTGTGCGGGAAAAATATGCAATAGGGGCTTCTGGCCCGTTCGGTAACCTGTGGCTGAGGATAGCCCCTACCCCGTAGGGTGATGCAGCACAAACTAGTACTAGTGGCAACGTCCCATTGTACTGAATTAAAAGGCCGTCACTGGACAGAAGATTCTTAACGCCTTCGAATGCCTTAGCCTCAACCCTGCCCCAAGTCCAAACAGATTTTTTCGCTAGCAGTTTATGTAGCGGTTCGGCTACCGTTGCCTTATTTTTTAAAAATACCGCATAGAAGTTTACAAGCCCCAAAAATGCTTGTAATTCTGTTTTGTTTTTTGGGGGTGGGGCCTTTCTAATGGCTCGCACCTTGCTCTCCATTGGGTGGATGCCTTCCTTATCGATCCGGTAACCCAAAAATTCTACAGATTCAACTCCTATCTGACATTTGCTGAGTTTAACCTTAAGCCCCGCAGACCTGAAAGTGCCCAAAACCTTCCGCAATTTGACCCCTAATTCTTCCATGTTTTCTACTGATATCAGTACATCGTCGAAATATGGAACTACTCCCGGTAGACCTTGTAGGAGCCGTTCCATTAGGTTTTGGAATAACCCGGGGGCTACACTAACTCCGAACTGAAGTTGAGTGCATTTAAAAGTGCCCCAGTGTGTAACAATCGTCTGTGCTTCGGCCGTTTCGTTGTCAACTGGTAGTTGTTGGTAGGCTTGAGCCAGGTCTAGTTTGGCAAAAATCTGTCCCTGTCCTAACGAGTGCAACAAATGTTGGACTATGGGGACGGGGTAAGCACTCTTCTGCAATGCCCTGTTAAGTGTTGCCTTATAGTCAGCACAAATCCAGACCGATCCATCCGGTTTGACTGGGGTCACTATTGGTGTTTCCCATTTTGCATGGTCGACGGGTGCTAGTATTCCCTGGTTTACTAGTTTGTCTAATTCCCTGTCTATCTTGGGTTTGAGAGCGAACGGAATTCTCCTAGCTTTTAATTTCATGGGAGCTACCTGGGGGTCTAAGTTGAATGAGATTGGGGTCCCCACGTACTTGCCCAGGCTGTCTTGGAAAACGTCCTCGAATTCCTTCAACAATTCGTCCTTCAGTTTGACTCCATTGCTGTGGATCCCGGTTATGCCCATTCCTAGGGCTTGAAACCAGTCCAGTCCCAGTAAGCTGGGCAGGCTCCCGTCGACGATGGTGATCGGCAGTGTTTTCTTGAATTGTCCATATCTTACTCTGACCATTGTGGCTCCTTTAACAGGGATCCGGTTTCCCTGATAGTCTTGCACTCTCAGCTTTTGGGGTTGCAGCTGTTGTTTCGCGACTTCTGGCAGGTCCCGTGCGATCGTGTCCCAGGACATAATCGTGATTGACGAGCCGGTATCCACCTCCATTTTACACTGTACTCCTTCGGTTTAGGTCTTGGTGAATATTTTCTTTTCTAGTCATGTCGATGCATGGCCCACTCGCACAGTGGTGTGGTTCGACTTCACGCCTTTTTTGAACTGGCCAATCCCTGGCCGCTTCGCGGAGCCGGTGCCCTGTTGATTGGCCGGTTTGAATTTTTGGCGGGAAGGTTGGGGGGCTCGGCAGGCCTGAGCTATATGTCCTTTCTTTTCACACCGCCAACAAATTGCGTCCTTGAACCTGCAATTCTGTCGTTGGTGCTGGCCTCCGCAACTTACGCACTCGTCGCGGTCGCCTCTTTCTGGCCTCCCGGTGTGGAAAACCTCTTCCTCTTCTTCCTCTTCCCAATCTGCCTGGATCTCTTCGCTGTGGACCGGCGTTGCTTTCGCTGAGGGACTTTGTGCATTCGGCTTCTGTAAGGTTTCCGCCGCTTTGGTAGACATCTCGTGTGCCCTGGCCTCATCCAGGGCTATCGCCAGAGTTAGGTTGCTTTTCGACAGCAGCCGCCTCTGTAGTCGGATGTCCCTGACCCCACAAATGAGTTGTTCTAATAAAGTGTCCTCCAAGTCTCTATACTCACAGTGGGTTGCGGCTTTCCTTAATGCGGCCATATACACGCTTATCGATTCGCCCTCTTGCTGAACTTTTTGCCTTAACTCGAACCATTGCACAAACTTTGATGGCACCGGCGCGTAGTGTACTCGTAGCATCGTCTGTAGCGCTGGCCATGACACCGACTGTACAGGCATTGGTTCCAACAGCGATTCGGCGGTATCGAAGACTTCTGGTCCACAGTGGCTCAGGAAATAAGCGCGTTTCTGATTCTCCGATACTCCTTGCAGTTCGTTCGCTTCGAGGAAACACTCGAAGCGAGCCATGTACGACCCCCATTTCTCCTTGGCTGGGTCAAATGGCGCTGGCGGTGTATAGCTCGACATCGCTATGTATCCGATCTGGATCACTGGCTGGGTTTGAAACTAAGTTGCTCCTTCAGCTCTTTTCCTAGTCTCACTGCCTTCAATATCCCACCTTCATCGCCAATGTTAAGTTTGGGCAATGAAGAGGCAGGAGACGATACAAGTGACAACAGCTCTTTAGTTTATTGTGATCCCAGCGGAGAACAACAGGCAAAAACCCCTCTTTAAATAGTAATTTGGCTGAGGCATCAACCAATCAGCAACGTGCATTTTCCCGCCCAAGTTTCCCTCCTAAAATTCAAATACATTAAAGGCAGAGCCCCCTCCCCCTGCTACTGATTCACCCAATCCAAGGCAAACCGGTAGCCACCCACCTACCAGCTGAATGTTTGAAAATCTAGATCTTGAAATCCATACTGCTGCTTCAAGCTTTTTTTGCAGAACGCTTTATAACTCACATTCTTCAGTGTCAAATAACAGAAGTGAGAGAAGGAAATTATTTGGGAATTGGGGCTTGGATCAAAATAGTGCTCCTATTGCTGATAGTGTCTATATATTTGGTCTTGCTACTAGATTCTTCCTGTCTGTCTGTCTGTCTGTCTGTCTGTCTCTCTCTCTCTCTCTCTCTCTTTTTCTCTCTCTCTCTCATTAATTATTTATACTTTTGTCAGAGAGGCAGAAAGCAAAATTTAAAAATGAAGACAAAGGCCATGTGTCTGTAAAACCGAGAGCATTGCAATATATTCTCACCATGACATGTTTCTGGCCCCTAAATAAACTTTTCCAATGTCAATGCTGGCAGTTTCCCTTTGAAATTTCCTGAGTTCCTTTGCTTCCAGCTCCAGTACTTCCCCAAAAAAGTACTAACTACAAGTTAACAAGCTCAGGTCTGTGACCTTAATTAATTGATTAGAACCTTCCCTGCTGCCTGAAACTGACCAGACCTTATAAAATCAGTTTCACATTGAAGGCATTTGTTGTTGTAAATTCAAGCATTAATTGGAAAATGAATTTTTAATTACTGCTTATTACTGTTGCAAATGGTCACTAATTGAGTTTTTTGCTAAATGAAGATTAACCTTCCTGAAATTGGCACAATCTAGATGTCTTCAAACAGAGATATCCTCAATGAGAATCAAAAATATCAAGATGTAGTCTACAATTGAGCCATGCTCTTTTTTTAGTCATATGCATTCACATTAATACAAGGAAGAACTTCAATAGAATAGAATAGAATAGAATAGGATAGGATAGGATAGGATAGGATAGGATAGGATTTTATTGGCCAAGTGTGATTGGACACACAAGGAATTTGTCTTGGTGCATATGCTCTCAGTGTACATAAAAGAAAAGATACGTTCATCAAGGTACAACATTTACAACACAAATGATGGTCAATATATCAATATAAATCATAAGGATTGCCAGCAACAAAGTTACAGTCATACACTCATAAGTGGAAAGAGATTGGTGATGGGAACTATGAGAAGATTAATAGTAGTGCAGATTTAGTAAATAGTTTGACAGTGTTGAGGGAATTAATTGTTTAGCAGAGTGATGGCCTTCGGGAAAAATCTGTTCTTGTGCCTAGTTGTTCTGGTGTGCAGTGCCCTATAATGTCGTTTTGAGGGTAGGAGTTGAAACAGTTAGCATCTTCATCTTTTTGCCCCATTCCCCCAATATTTCTGTATCCAAGTCCTATTATTCCTAACTTGGGACTGTGCTTCCTGGGAATTATGGAAGTTGAGACCCAAACTTTGGAGCACTTCAGATTGGGAGAGGCTGATCATCTCCATATATCTATTGATTCTACTTATATTCCATACCTTTTTAATGCTTTCTTCCAGTGGTGGGATTCAACCAGTTCGCACCTATTCGGGAGAACCAGTTGTTAACTATCTAAGCAATTTGGAGAACCGGTTGTTGGAAGAAATTTTATTTTGTTTTTTTCCACCTTACAGGGCTACTCCTGTAAGGAAGGCAGGAAGGAAACATTCTGGTGTTGTTTCTAGCCTAATCTTTATTGCCCTGCTTACAGAAACTGCCTCTCTGGTTAACCCTTATTACATTGTAACAGCTAAGGTGAAGCGGTCATCAGCGTGAGTGATGTTGAATTGGCCACACCCACACAATCACATGACCACCAAGCCACTCCTACCTAGCCGGACATTACGGCAAAGAACTGGTTGTTAAATTATTTGAATCCCACCACTGCTTTCTTCCATAGACTGATCTCCTTGGTCAATAATATACATGCTGTGATCTTAGATATCTAATTCTGTTTTACCTCCATAAAGATACAGTGCAATTAAAGGGATAATAGGCATCATTATTATTGTTTGGGAGGTACTAGAGATAGCTTATAGTATTTACACTGACAATATAACTGAAGGATGTACGTTCAGAATGACACCGTAGTCTCTAAGTTTGCTTTGCAGAACTATTCTCTGTATTTGTTCATTCTGGCTCATTCTGACAAGTTCACTGTAACATACTGTTCAAAATTCACTGTTGGACAGATGCAATCCATTTACTGTTGTACCTAAGGTGATATACTTTGCATTTCTGAGAAATAACATCTCCCCATTCATTCTAGTATGAGTTTGCTGGTCTGCACAGATGGATACCAAGAGCTTTGTTTGCTTATTTTCAGATGGACATGTCATCATAATTAGGTGCTTAGGAAATGCAGAGGTCCGTATTGTTTTCGAGCAAAGATACTTCTTTAACTGACATTTAGGAACAGTGTGTTGTTTTGAAAAAAGAACCTAAACTTTTGATGTATTAAAAAAAAAAAAACCCAACCTAAGCTTTTAAACTTTGTCACTGTTTTAATAGCTTTTTTTTAAAAAAATGAGACAAGTGAATCAAAATGTTTTAGGAAGATAAAATAAAATAGAAAACCCAAAACCTCTTCAGGTTTTGAACTTGAAAGCAGCAATAATGGTTTGGTGAAAAAGATGTATGAATTGCAATACATAAGCAGCTGAAGTGATTGTATTTTATGGATAATAGCATTTAATATTATGAAGACTTCACAGCATGTGGGAGTGGGCCTTACATTCTCAATATTTAAACGCCATTCAATAGTTTATGAAACTGTCAGAATGACTCTTTCTCCTGCTGATTTCAGATATTTATTCCTTTGCTCAGTGTTTTTATTTATTGAAGATCAGCACTGGAGCTACTTTTCCACAGAATTTACTACACTAGAAAGAAACTTGGCAACCAAATTAAACGTTTTTGTTTTTCTTTTACTTCAAAACAAAAAGGATTTTCCTAAGATTAACAAATGTTGATGTGGAATAGGTTCAGATGGGAGATTTTTAAACTTTTTTTAAAAAAATGAATTCTTTGGAATATAGAAGCTTGAATTTCTGATGGTTGTGGAACACCTGAACACCCTCTGAAACCTCTTTGTGTTTGGATTTCATTTTATATCACACACATCTAATGTCTCTGGCAAATAAAAACCAATGTATCTCTTTTGACATCCTTGATTCTAGAAGCATTGATTTTCAAAGTACAACAATCAACTTATTTATTAATGGTCATGGATCAAAGAAAGATAGGTAATCCCGCAAACCCAAGAAGCAAAGAAAGAGTCCTTAAGTTTTTATTTTTTTATTTTTTTATTTTTTTGCATTTATATCCCGCCCTTCTCCGAAGACTCAGGGCGGCTTACACTATGTCAAGCAATAGTCTTCATCCATTTGTATACTATATACAAAGTCAACTTATTGCCCCCCAACAATCTGGGTCCTCATTTTACCTACCTTATAAAGGATGGAAGGCTGAGTCAACCTTGGGCCTGGTGGGACTTGAACCTGCAATATTGCAAGCAGTTGCTGTTAATAATTGGCTGCATTAGCCTGTTGCGCCACCAGAGGCCGTTCAAATTCAAATCCATGCTAATTGGATTGGAATCCATTTGGAATGCAAAAAAAAATATTTTAATAATTAATAATAATTCTATGTCATCCCTCATCTCTATTTCATCTCTTCATGAAAATATTGTTATTATTAAAATAACTCCATACAAACCATTATCCATAATTTTTCCACTAAAGCAAATAAACAAACACTTCACTATTTTCTTTTTAAGCTACCTCAACATTTAGTGATTTAGTAGCAGAGGTGCTATTCAGCCAGTACAAACAGGTAGAATAGAATAGAATAGAATTTTATTGGCCAAGTGTGATTGGACACACAAGGAATTTGTCTTGGTGCATATGCTCTCAGTGTACATAAAAGAAAAGATACGTTCATCAAGGTACAACATTTACAACACAATTGATGATCAATATATCAATATAAATCATAAGGATTGCCAGCAACAAGTTATAGTCATACAGTCATAAGTGGAAAGAGATTGGTGATGGGAGCTATGAAGCGATTAATAGTAGTGCAGATTCAGTAAATAGTCTGACAGTGTTGAGGGAATTATTTGTTTAGCAGAGTGATGGCCTTCGGGAAAAAACTGTTCTTGTGTCTAGTTGTTCTGGTGTGCAGTGCTCTATAGCGTCGTTTTGAGGGTAGGAGTTGAAACAGTTTATGTCCAGGATGCGAGGGATCTGCAAATATTTTCACGGCCCTCTTCTTGATTCGTGCAGTATACAGGTCCTCAATGGAAGGCAAGTTGGTAGCAATTATTTTTTCTGCAGTTCTAATTATCCTCTGAAGTCTGTGTTTTTCTTGTTGGGTTGCAGAACCGAACCAGACAGTTATAGAGGTGCAAATGACAGACTCAATAATTCCTCTGTAGAATTGGATCAGCAGCTCCTTGGGCAGTTTGAGCTTACTGAGTTGGCGCAGAAAGAACATTCTTTGTTGTCCTTTTTTAATGATGTTTTTGATGTTAGCTGTCCATTTGAGATCTTGCGATATGATAGAACCCAGAAATTTGAAGGTTTCTATTGTTGATACTGTGTTGTCAAGTATTGTGAGAGGTGGAAGTATGGAAGGGTTTTTCCTAAAGTCTACCACCATTTCTACGGTTTTGAGTGTGTTCAGTTCCAGATTGTTTTGGTTGCACCACAAGGCTAGTCGTTCGACCTCTCGTCTATATGCGGATTCGTCATTGTCTCGAATGAGACCAATCACTGTTGTGTCAGGTACAGTGAACTGGTAGCGGAAATTATGGGTGGGTCTGCCCCCCCGCCCCCCGCCCCCTTGCCCCCCTGCCCCAGCTCTATGCTGTCCTATTTAAGCACATCTTTGAGTCCGGGTGCATGCACGGAAGGCACGCACTCACATTTTCGGTGCTGGGAGAACCAGTAGGTAAATTATGTGAACCCCACCTTTGCTTAGTAGGGACTGGGTTTATTAACTTGGATTACCGTATAGCATAAAAAGGATAGTGCCTCTACACATGGACATAAGTTTCGGTGGCTTCATTTGGCCCTGAACACTCCAAAATGATGCTACTTTACTTCAACAACCCATAAAATAAAATATTAGACTTAACTACGTCAAAAGTTCTCCCATGAATAGGATTTTTTTTTTAATTCAAAAAGTTTTACAGAAAAAAATTTTCCCCCTTTCCCCCCCTCCCCTCCCCCCTCCCTTCACAACCCCCCTCCCCCCCCCCGACTTCCCGGAACGAGCACAAGATATAGTTAAAAATAAAACAAACATATGCTAAAAAAATTTCGTCCCAACTTAATTATACTCCTACAATTCTCATCAGTTCCTAACTTCCCCCGAAAACAACCAAGAATAATACATCATAATCATTCAAAAGCAGTCTGATAACTCTTAGTCTGATATCTACTTTGAATATAGTCAATCCATTTTTTCCATTCCTTTAAGTATCTTTCTTGCATATTGTCTTTCAAAAAGGCTGATATTTTCGCCATCTCAGCCAAATTGGCAGCTTTCAATATCCATTCTTCTATTGTAGGTACTTCTTTTTTCTTCCAATACTGTCCTATTAGTAATCTTGCTGCTGTTATTAGATTTAAAATCAATTTAGCCTCAATTACTGTACAGTACGTAATAATTCCCAACAGGAAAAATTGCGGCAGGAACTTTATCTTCTTTTTCAAAACATTTTGTAAAATCCACCAAATTTTTATCAAAAGGCCTTTATATCCTTACAAGTCCACCAAATATGAAAATATGTAGCGTCATCACAATTACATCTCCAACATTTTGCTTGCATATCTGGATACATACACGATAATTTCTTAGGATCTAAATGCCATCTATAAAACATTTTATAAAAATTTTCCCTCAAATTCTGTGCCTGCGTGAATTTAACATTTCTAACCCAATTTTTTTCCCAAGTTTCCAATAATATTGGCTCCTGAAAATTTTGTGCCCACTTTATCATACAGTCCTTTACCAAGTCCCTTTCAGAATCTATTTCAAGTAACACATTATACAATCTCTTTATATGCTCCTGAGACTGATTTCTAATTTGCTTTACCAAATTTCCCTCGTTCTGCTCTATACCAATTTTCTGATCTTCCTTCCATCTAGCACGTAGTTGTTCATATTGAAACCAAGTATAATTTTTCCCTTCTTCTTTTAGTACGTGCAAAGATTTTAATTGCAAATTACTTCTTTCAGTATACAAAAGATCTTCATATGTAATCATTTCCTGATTCTGTTCTATATTTATATTCTCTATTGTATGTCTAGGACTTGCCCACATAGGAACCTTATAATTTAGTTTATAAGAGTATTTTTTCCAAACACGCAGAAGAGCAGTTCTTAACACATTATTTTTAAAGGCCTTATCCTCATGAATAGGATATTGAAGCAATAGCTGGGTGCAGAGAAAGGTTTGTAAATTAGACATTGGGTGGGATGGTAGGTATGACTGGGCACTGTTTTATTGTAATGGTACTGCATGCACTTTACAGACATAAAAGAGGACTGGTTTTAATTACCTGATTGTGTCTGTCATTTTGAGATCATTGGACCTTTCTCCCATCATACAGGTACCCTTGAGTGAGTCCACTTCAAGATCTCCATGAAACACTTGATCAGGCTGAAGGACCACATAGGCTAAATTCTTGGTTATGCTTCATTTTCCTATAAGAAAAAAAAAATCTATTGGTCAGAATGGATTCCTTCCTACCAAGAAGTTTAAACAGCAATAAATAAACCAGAAGTAAACAAAAAGTGTTTCATGGGACATGTAATTCCTCACTACTATCTCAAAACTAAGGCTTAAAAGATTATTTGCTTTTTGTCTTTCCACTTAAATGTGATTTTTGATATACTATCATCTTGCACAGCACAAAAATGCTAAGCTACATGAGAGTAAGCAGCAGGGAAGTCAATGGTCTGCCTAGCCACCTATAAAATTGCACTGATCACATATTGTATTCTTTCAAAGTGAAAGGAGTATGGTATTTAAAAGTAATAACACTTAGCAACTGGGGAGGGGAAGTAGTGTCAAAATCTATTCTCCAGAGAACCTTGAATGGAAAGATACTTGTCACATAAAAGGAAAAAATGGTAAAGTGAATATTTAACCTCCAGGTCAATGACAAATCACTGGGAATATTATCTTTTTGTGTGTTTCAGTTGATGAGGTATATTTTGTGTGAAGATGCAGATAAAAGGGCATTATAACAGTAATTGCATAATTAACATGTTACAATGCTGCGATAATGACACACTTGATCTATGCATTGTGAAGTCTAATTTAAGACTAAAAGGAGGAGAGAATTATTTCAAATTCACCATTATCTAAATCAGTTTACATTTTTAAGGTCTCACTTCCTCTAGTTCTTTAAGAAGAAAAAGGTGAATGGTTTTGAAAACAAAAAGAAAGTGTAAGAATTGGTGTATAAATGTGGTCCAAGGAAGTGATAGACAGAAATAATGAATAATGTGATTTAAAACTAAACTTAGCTAGATTTTTGTTTCTTTTCTTAACTGTAATTTCTTTAGCTTATTATTTCTTATACTCCTTCAGTGTTTTGCATAATGTGACTTACCTCAAAAGGGAATTGTATGATGGTTCTATATATACCGTGTGTGTATATATGTATATGCAAGATTTTAATATTGCCTTTTTCGAAATGAATGCATATTTTAGAATGTATGCACCAGTTCTTCTGAATAAAATATAGGGATGATGAATGACTATATCTCAGTATGCAACTTGGTGTCATTCAAATATTTGGGATTGATTTCCCATCAGCCTCATCAAGATCAGTGATGGGGAGTCATGAAGGGAAAAAGCAAAGGCTATCAGATAATTTCTTAAGTAATATTTTACTTTCTATTCTATGACCAGAACCAGAAATTGCAGGTAGTACATGATGGGGGAATCAAGATAATTAGGAAATGAATCAAATTAATTGGAATGAGTCTCATATGCTGATTATAATTTCTAATGTTTCTATGAAAATTTGTAATAATTCAAGTTTGAAATGCTTCTTGAATTTTAAAGAGAGATGTGTATAAATCTATCATGAATATGCACAAGAAAATTGGCATCTTCAACCACCCTCTCAAAGCTCCATCTCTTTTATGTTCATGCATGCAAAAAGGGGGATTTTGATTGAATTGTAGTGACTACCCTCTTAATTGGATAGAGTACTGAAGTACTGGTCTGTACCCCATTGCGAACTTGGCCACGCAAGCCCAGTTCCCAAGTGTGTGAAGTTTCATTTGTGTGGGTGGGGGAGCTAAGTTGAGTGCGCAAAACCATCCCCTCCCTTCCTTCCCTCACAGCTGCTGCTGTTGCCACTCCATGAAGCCAGAAAGATTGAGGACCACTGCAATACTGAATACATTATTCCTTAAATGCCATTGGGTGCAACTCTATCTACATAGAGTTGTATCTGTTCACAAAGAAAGCATTATGATGTGGGAATCAGATATATAGAAAACTAGGAATGTTTTACTCATGAAACCTACACACTTCTAGATTAAAAATTGCCGGGAATCAGGAAGTATATAAATTTCATAAATAAATTGATTAATTATATGGAAAAATCAACTATTACTGATCAACTCACATGGCATCAATCTCTTCAATGTATAAAACCTATCAAGGTTGACTCACCCTTCCATCCTTCCGAGGTTGGAAAAACGAGGATCCAGATTGTTGGGGGCAATATGCTGACTCTGTAAACCACTTAGAGAGGGCTGTAAAAGCACCGCAAAGCAGTATATAAATCTAAGTGCTATTGTTATTGATATTGCTATCATGTTTGGCTTTGTTTTTTAAAAAAATAAAAGCATTAAATTTTATTTATGCTTATTTCTATGAGAGAATGTAGCTGAGTGGTGTAGCTGAGAGCAATGTGGCTCAGTGGTGTAGCTGAGAGCAATAATCAATATAAAGTTAAAGTACAATATTTCAGGCAGGCTGCTGAGGCAGCAAGCAGCTTTCTTCTTGAAGGTCCAGGATTCAAGAATAAGACTAGGCTAAAAGTATTTTAAAGTCCTAATAATCTCAAATATCTATGATGAAGCCATTGGAGAAGCCATTAAATCTCTATCATACTTTTACAAAACTCTTCTCTATGTGCATCAAGTCAATCAGTCAAGCAAGCAAGCAAGCAATCAGAATAGAACTGGAAGAGACCTTAGATGTTTTCTAGTCCAGCCCCCTGCTTAAGCAGGAGATCCTGTAGCACTCAATAATAGGAAATAGTAAGTGGTGGGTTCTAACTGGTGTTACCACTGGTTCGCTTCGCGCATGCGCTTTGTGCACGATCGGCAAACCGGGAGGAACCGGTAGCAACCCATCACTGCACAAGCAGAAATGACACTCTGAACAGGTCCAAAACTATGTATACAAATGATTTAGTCTCATCTTGGTTTGACAGCACTGCTTTGAACTATTATGGGGAAATACAGTCATGAAACCCTCCTCACAATTAGACCTTCAGACGTGGCATACAAAATGTACAGGCTATCTTTAATTAATTTTGATGAAATCTGTATTTTAAGATACCCTTGATGGTATGCAATCAATCAATCATTCATTTGGTCGATTAAACAAACTTTGCTGGAAATCACATTTATTGGAAGCCTCAGAAAATCAAAGCCAAGGTATTATATACACAAGAAGAGACCAGCTGAGGGAGAGAGAGAGAGAAAAAATCTCCTATTCACTTGACAGTTGATCTGTGCTAAACACTTTGAACCAACAAATCATAATTTATTCAGCTACAGGAGAATTACAGCGAAGGGCACTTTTGAGCATTAACCAATAGAGTGGACGAAATCAGATACAGCTTTCGCTCCATTTATGCATCTACTCAAATTACTCGGCTTCTTTTCAGAAACATTAAATTATGCCACACATTCAGCTCTTCTATCTCTACTTGAATATTTCTTCATATTCACCATCTTCTCATGCAATATTTCTTTTCTTCTCCTTTTCCTTTTCTTTCCTTTTGAAATAGCAAGACTATTGAATTGCATAAAGACACTTTTCTCCTACAGAATTATTTTATAGAAACTTTTCAGACATAACTCAGCTTCCCGGTTAGATTCACATAGTGCAAGCATCTTATCATTTAACTGTTATCATGCTGCAGAAACAAATGCTCTGTACAAAACATGTCAATGAGATCATCATTGGCTGTGTTGTGTCTGTGGAGCTGCCAAAGGAGTATTGAACATGCTCATGCAATGCAATCTGATTGGCTTATTTCTGCATCCTTTCAGGTGGGAAAATTAGGGCTTCGCTATTGGTTGTTGTTTTGGACAGCTCAGTATTTTAAGAGCTGTCAACTCTTTTTCTAGTGTTGATTATGTTCTGGAGTTGCCTTGTTGTCAATAAATGGTTCCTGTTACAAGCCGTCTCCTCATTCATGCTGACCCTCACAGATATTTAATAGGCTGGGACTTGGCTTTTCTTCTGAAAAACCGTCTGGAATTAGTTAGATCAATATTGTTCATTTTCAACCATTTTCCACTATCCCCATCATGAATACCCCAAAGGCCAATACTGTATGGTAATGTAATTAAGGCTAGCAAACTTATAATACAGATTTTTTTAAAAAAAACAAAACAAAACCGAGACACCATTATTTCAACCTTTGTTTTCAGAGACTAAGATCTTGACATTTTAAGTTCCCGGGAGAAGACAGTTCTGTAGTGGAAATGCTTATCACTAGATGTGCTTCAGTCTGATTAAACTGTTTCTCTCAGGGTTGGGCTTCAAAAATTTTAGCAAGGGGTTCTCTGCCTGGTTGTTGGGTGGGCGTGGACATGGCCTAGTTGGCCTCCTGCACCATATGAGGGGCGTTTTTGCCCTCCTTGGGCTCCAGAGGCTTTCCTTGAGCCTCTGGGAGGGCTAAAATGGCCTCCCCAGGCTCTGGAGGCCCTCTGGATGCTGGAAACAGGTTCATTTCCAGCCTTTCTGAACTTCCAGTAGGCTCTTTTTCACCCTCCCCAAGACTCTGTGTGCGCCCTGCACTTACCTGCATCCAAAATGGGCCACATGGGGACTCCTGGACCGGCGGGAGGGGTGGGGCCAACCAAGAGTGGGATTTGGGGGTTCTCCGAACTGCACAGAATCTTAGCTATAGGTTCTCCTGAACCCTGCAAGCCCCCAGAAGCCAACCCCCCGTTTATCTCCCAGGGATGGATCTTTTGTTGAAGACTTAGCATGTTTTATTCATGCCCAGTTTTACCAGTTCTGAGATTGTTTCTGTTACATGACCAATATATTTCCTGCAAGAATAAACATATTACTCTGGGATCAAGACTTGGGTTGCTTTCAAACAACATATTAAGGCTAGCATATGGATAGCATCAAGTGTATTTAGAGAATTTTTGTATAGCTGTAAGACACTTAACCTCCCTTGGCTTTGTAGCTATTATTTCATTGAAATGATGGCTTCTTCAGCAAAAAGAAAAAGAAAAAGAAAAAAAACAAATTAGAAAGAGGAATCATGGTTTGTTTGCCTCTCTGATTTGTCCTTGTTTGAATAAGCCACTTTTTGTATCTAAAAATATCTCCAAATTCCAGAAGAAAATAATGTTTGCTGCTTAGAGGAGATTAGTCTCTCAATCCATTTATAGCTAATCTAACAACGTTCTCAATGTAATTTGATCTAATGATATTCTCTGAACTCAGATATATTACGTTTTTTGTTTATTATTATCTCTCTTTTGGTTGCTTTTCTCCATCTTGAGCATACAGCACAGTAGTTTAGCTCGTTGCAGTGGACATATTTTTTTTAAAAAAAATTAATATATATATTTTTAAAAAGCCTTTAAGATAAAATATATGTAATTTTGGTATAATTTTGGTATAAAACACCAGGGAAACGGTAATATAATTAAGCACTTCAGATGGTTACATCGCTATTAAACCTTAAGAACCAGCTTGCTTATCAAATCCGCTCATGATAAGCTGCCTTTCAGTCTCTGAAGGTAAATTAACAACGGAATATATATAATTAGCAACACAATGACTACTTTGGCTAATTGTGAGACTAACAAATGAAAGATGGGTTTCCTATGGAGAAATGGGGGTGGCAGGAAGTTTTAAAATATAGACTCCAGACAAAGCTCCAGGAATTGAAAGGCTCAGTTGTAAGGAGGTTTTTTTTTTATTTTGGGGAAATTGGTTGAGTTGATAAAGACCATATAAGTGAAATAGCTTGATTTCCTCAGCAATCAATCATACAAGAACAATACTGCTGAGAAGTATAACAATTTGTCTTTTTTTTTCAAAAGAATACAAAGATGAAAAGTTAGCTGTTGAAAGACAAGACAAGACAAAACAAAACAATACAAAACAAGGGTTAGCTTTGTTTCCGATGAGTTACATCAATTGAAAAATGCTGCAAGAAATACAAATGCAGTCCAAGTCCCAAATACCCCGACTCACTTTCTTTTCAAATCTTGAATCTTGTTTGCATCTCAATTTCAGGATCAAAATCAATATGAAACTGAAGGAAAACAACTATTAGGTGGCATAAACATAATTATAGATGTGGAACTTTCTATAGATGCTAGTTAAATGCTAATTTAATTTGTCATACATAAACCTAAACTCAACCATGGGAAAAAAACTGAGGAAGCTTTGTCAGATCATAATATTTTCTTTAATTTTCTTTACTCTTTATACTTTTTCCTAACTACATTAATTTCTGGTTTTTTTCTTTAATCTTCTTATTTAATGATGGATTCACAACAGACTGACCAACCATCTTCAATGGAACTACATCTAAACAGAGGGAAGCATGCAGTGAATTCTGCATTGGTCCATTATTCTTCAATGGTTTCATATATTATCTAGATAGGAGAAATAAAAGGAGAATTCATGAAATTTACAGACTATACCAAGTTGGTGGGAATAGACAGTACTAGATAGACTTAAGATACAGAAGGATTTTGACAGACTTGAATACTGGGACTGACCCAAGAAAATACAATTCAATTGAGAGAAAATTAAGGTTTTGCAGTTAAGCAAGAAAAAATTAATGTACATATATAGAATAGGTGGTACCTGGTTCAACAGAAGTAACTGTTGAACCAGTTACTAGGTGATCTAGGTGTCCTAGTAGACTACCACTTAAGTATGAGCCAACAGTGTGCTGCAGCTGCCAAAAAACCAATGTAGTCTCAGGCTGCACCAACAGTGGGATAGTATCAAGATAACATGAAGTGTTGGCACTTGCACTGGTAAGACCACACTTGGAATATTATATCCAGTTCTGATCACCATGACAGGAAAAAGATGTTGAGATTCTAGAAAGAATGCAGAGAAGAGCAACAAAGATGGTTAGGGTACTGAAAGGTAAAGGTATGATGAACAGATGCTGGAACTAGATATATCCAGTTTGACAAAGAGAAGGCCTAGGGTAGTTGTGGTATTCAACTGGTTCTATCCAGTTCTAGTGAATCTAGTAGTGAATCTGCACTACTATTAATCGTTTCATAGTTCCCATCGCCAATCTCTTTCCACTTATGACTGTATGACTATAACTTGTTGCTGGCAATCCTTATGATTTATATTGATATATTGATCATCAATTGTGTTGTAAATGTTGTACCTTGATGAACGTATCTTTTCTTTTATGTACACTGAGAGCATATGCACCAAGACAAATTCCTTGTGTGTCCAATCACACTTGGCCAATAAAAAATTCTATTCTATTCTATTCTATTCTATTCAGGTGAAACGGTAGTGGAGGCTGTGGGAGGCTCCGCCCACCCACCTGGACATCATCACAGCCTGTTTTTTATGCTCTGCGCATGCACAGAAGACTCTGCGTGGAGGTGGCGCATGCACTCACATTTGCGAACCAGTAGCAAAGGTAAGTGAATACCACCTCTGGAGTAGGGATGAAAAGATAACAGTCTTCCAATATTTAAGGGGATGTCAGAGTAAAGAGGAAACTTTCTGTTTGAAGATCTATTCTCCAAAGCTTCTGAGGGCAAGACAATGAGTAATGGATGAAAGATTATTAAAGAAAAATCTAAATTAATTTAAGGATTTCAGCGAAACAGCTTGCCTCCAGAAGTTGTGAGTGCACCATCACTGGAAGTGTTCAAGAAGAGATTAAAATTGGACAACCATATGTCCAGAATGGTATAGGGCAATGATGGCTAACCTCTTCTGGACCGAGTGCCCAAAGCATGTGCACGAACCCCCAAAATAAATGCATGTGTGGTCCCCATGCAGGCGCCCCATCCCCTGCACATGGGCCCACAACCCCCACATGTCCCCCCTCCCTCCCGCATGTGGTGTGGTCCTCCACATGGCCACACCACATGTACCCCTTGCATGCACATCCACCCCCCACATGCACCCTGTCCCCCTGCATGCGTGGCAGAGAACAAAAGACCAGTTGGCCAGTGGGAGGCATGCACATATGCGCGGTGGAGCTGAGCTGGGGCAACGCTCACTTGCCCACAGAGAGGGTGCTGTGTGCCACCTCCGAGTGTGTAGGTCTCCTGTTTAAGTGGGGGACTGGGTTAGAAAACCTCCATAGTCCCTTCCAACTCTATTAAGCAGACATATTAGGTCTTGGTGGAAACTAATAATTTCTTTAGCATAATCTAGTTCGCATAGATCTTTACATTAAATACTGGAAAAGGGAAAGATAAAGAGAATTCTCTTCATCACGTAATTTTATCTAAATGTATTTCTGACATTTGACTCGGATAAAAATTTGCTTAACTGAACTGCAAAAAAGAACATAGATGATTATCCTCTATGCGGAGATTAGGCCTTCAGAATATATGACAAAAACACTTACATATCAAAAGACATTTTGAAGGTTTTCGAAATGAGATCAGTACAAAACCACAGCGGAGAAGCAGTTGTTTCCCTTTTATGGAATTTATCGTAATAATAACTAATTATGCCAACTTTCTGTATAATGGAGGAAGATTTATTCAAAGGAAGGATGATGACCTTTTAAATCCTTCCGCACATGATAGTCACATGTTTCATACAGTGGACAGAATTTTATGAAGTAGAAACAGAAGCACAATTATCAGCTATGTCTCATCAACCTATTAATAGTGAAACTTCATCATAAAGCACTTTTGCCAAGAGAATTTTATGCTTCAGTGGCCAAATATTAATCTGGCTACAAGGGAGAAAAAAATCTCTTCTGAAATTTCTGTAAGGCATTATGTTGCCATAATAAAATTTAGATTGCAGATTATAACGGTGATGATAATTTGGCAGAAATCTACCCATTCTGATATGATCATTTTTAAAAAAATATATATTCATGTTAAGATTCAATTCATTTCTTCTACAGAGGTTTGCTTTTAAGTCTGCAAAATGAAGTCTTCTCTTCCAAGGTCAGCATATTTTAGCGCAAGTTCATATTTTCTTCGAATTCCCCATTATTCTTTTTAAAATTCCCCACTTGTTCCTGGATGCTGCTATCTTTTTTTCTACTAACCACAACATTAATTACTAAATTAATATTGTTTCTGCTGTTATTTAATTTTTTAAAAAATGTGAGATACAGTAAATGTGACTTTAAAACCAGAGTTCCCTGTCTTCAGTTTCCAATTTCTACAAGCTCTCCTAGATCTTAAGGAAGTTATTCCAGATAGCACAAGTGTTCCAGAGGTGAGTTTCAGCAGGTTCTGACCAGTTCTGGAGAACCGGTAGCGGAATTTTTCAGTAGTCCGGAGAACCGGTAGTAAAAATTCTGACTGGCCCCGCCCCCATCTAATCTCTGCCTCCTAAGTCCCAGATGATCGGGAGGAAATAGGGATTTTGCAATAACCTTCCCCTGGATTGGGGTGGGAATGGAGATTTTACAATATCTTTCCCCTAGAGTGGGGTGGGAATGGAGATTTTACAGTATCCTTCCCATGCTACGCCCAACAAGCCGTGCCCACCAAATCATGCCACACCCACAGAACTGGTAGTAAAAAATATTGAAACTCACCACTGAAGTGTTCCTAATGTTGCTGTACATTTGGAAGCAAGGTTTAAAAAAAAATTCAAAACCAAACTTTTAGGGACAATGTCTGATACATCTTATCCAGGGGTGGGCTGCTGGAGGTTTGCAGGGTTTCGGGAGAACCTTTAGAATAGAATAGAATAGAATAGAATAGAATAGAATAGAATAGAATAGAATAGAATAGAATTAAGATTCTGTGCAGCTCAGAGAATCCCCAAATCCTACTCCTGGCTGGCCCCGCCCTCCCCGCCCTGCCCCTCCCAGGAGTCTCCACGCGGCCTGTTTTGGATGCAGGGAACTGCAGGGAACGCATAGAGGCTCAGAAAGGGCAAAAAATGGGCCTACCAGAAGTTTAGAGGGCCTCCAGAGGCCGAGGAGGGCAAAAATACCCCCTCCACCATGGTGCAGGAGGCTGACTAGGCCACACACACTATGGCCACACCCACCCAGCAACCGAGCAGAGAACCCCTTGCTAAAATTTTTGAAGCCCACCCCTTATCTTATTACACAAATATGAGTCCCTCTGAAAACTCCAAAGACATATTCCAGAAATAGAAATTTTCTTTTGAGATGGAGATGCCCTTCGATAAGATCAGGCAATCAGAGAAAATAACAAGAAGTCCCTAAGACTTCAAATGGGTCCCAGTACATTTTATTGTAAACCAGCATTGTGTTTAGATCAACTTACAAACGATATATTTTAGAAGCTCTTATCCTGTATTGCAGTTGAATATATTACCAACATTATGTTCTGCTACATAATGCACTATAATGTACTGCATAGTACATAGTACTATGTACTATAATAGTGCATAGTACTGCACTATTATAAATTGTAATATTTATTTTTAGTTTTTTATTATTATTAATAATAATAAAAGTAGGAAAACTGGGATGTAGCTGCTTCAAAGAGGATAATTACTAACAGTACTGGCTTATGTGTGACTTTAAAATAAAATAAGTATTATATACTGGGATGCTTTCGCTTTCCAATGGTCAAATAATTAATTTGAACATATCATTGCAATGAAGCTACCCACTGGATAATTTTTCTTTGTCCTCAAAAAAAGAAGCTTGAACCGGATGTTTTGTATTAGTAATTCTAACTGCAAATGCTTAAAAATCTGTTTTTTTCTCAAAAGCACCACAGGGACTGATTAATATTAAAATCAGAAAGAGCACTTTGATTCAGGATCAAAATAGCTGCATTGTCTTGTTCTGAAATGAACAAATAAATTCCAGCCTTTTCTCTCACCTGTGCAACTTACTAAAGGCAATTTCACTTCAATCCTTGAGTGGAAAAATATGTTTGCATGTTAAACATTAATTTTATGTTTTGATTTTTCCCTATAGATGCTTTAATTTTTTGTGTGATGCTTTTTAACCTTATGCAACTTTTGTTTTTATACCTTGTAGGCTTTTTTTTTTTTAAAAATTGTTTGTATCCTATTCTCCTTATTCTGATTTATGATCTTAATAAGTGTTTGACTTTATATGTTAGCAAAATATAAACTAATGATTTTATCTCATGATATAAAATATTAGCTAATTTTTTAAAAAATAGGTCATGACTATTTTTATGCGCATTTTATGCATAGCAAAATGTTTAGGGAAGCTGACAGTCTGGATTAAGAATTGAGATTGCTTTAATTATATAAATTTGGCTTGAAGAGAGTCTTTTTTGCAAAATCTTTCCACTGTTCACTTTATGTTGCTGTCTGTAATTATTCTAGTGCTTACACCAATTTGGTCCATTTACTTTTTCCCATACTTTTTTTTCAGATTGTCTTTGTATTCAGTTGCATACATTAATACCGTATGTAGCTTCTGGCTACAAAATCCAGGATGTCTGCCGTTTTGTGCTTTTGAAGGATAGAAGAAGATGTATTAGAAAGCTACTTATGAATAGACAGGCATCTCAGGTGTCAAAATGCACAGTGTGAGGTTGCTACTGTCATGACAAATGCTTTCCTCAATTCACTGAATTCATATGATAAGAGAACTAAGGGCAGAGCTGCATTCCTCTTATCTGTTTATATAGATCTTTTATTTTTATTTTTTGTATTGTGTTTCTCAGCTTTAAACATCTGTCACCTCTTACTCCTCTGTCAAGCAAACATATTGTGTGGTTGCAAATTTGCACACAATTACCTTATTTCAGTGGTGGGATTCAAATTTTTTAACAACCGGTTCTGTGGGCGTGGCTTATTTTGGGGTGTGGTTTGGTGGTCATGTGACTGGGTGGGCGTGGCTAGCTGCTCATGTGACCGGGTGGCCCTAGCTATGGGCATAGAAACTACTCAGAGGGCTAAAAAAAGTCATTTCTGTCCGGTCCTCGCACTTATGATCATCCTCACATTTATGCCCATTGCAGCATTTTTAACAACCATGTCACTCATTTCACAACTGCTTCTCTTCACCACGATTACAAGATAGGGTGCAAAATGTAAAATGTGAGGACAGTTGTAGGTGTGAGGACCGGTCAAAAGTGTGAGGACAGGTCAAAAATAACTTTTTCAGCCCTCTGAGTAGTCCCTATGCACAAAATGCTGCAACAGGCATAAATGATGACCGGTCATAAGTGTGAGGACTGGTCAAAAGTGTGAGAACTTGTCAGAAATCACTTTTTTCAACCATCTGGGTAGTCCCTATGCAGAGGACTGAAAAAAGTGATTTCTGACAGGTTCTCGCACTTTTGATCAGTCCTCACACTTATGACCGGTCATCATTTATCCCTGTTGCAGCATTTTTAATAACCATGTCATTCATGTCACAACTGCGGTGCTTCATGTGACTGGGTGGGCATGTCCAGGTGGTCATGTGACGCTTGGCTCGGGTGGGCAGCGAGGTGAATGGATCGGTGACATCCTGTGTGGTCCTCGTGAGTGTGGGTCTGGTGTCATTCCTCGTATTAGGGACACATTTGTCAATAAGAGCAGGTTTCCAAATGGCTGATAGGCAGGAGGCATCATCTCGTTTATTCATGCTGTGTGGGCATTTTTCTATCTCGATGGCTTCTCTGATTATTCTGTTGTTAAAGTGTTCAGTTTTGGCGATAGTTCTGGTCTTTTTAAAGTCAATATCATGTCCTGTGGCTTTAAGGTGTTGGACCAGGGAAGAAGTTGGTTCCTCTTTTTTGACTGAGTTCTTGTGTTCTTCATTGTGTGCACTTATTCTTCTGTTGGTTTGTCCGATGCATGTGGTGGGGCAGACGGTGCATGGGATTTCATATACTCCTTGATTTTCTAACTCTATTTTGTCTTTGGGGGTTTCTTAGGATGGTGGATATTTTTCGGTTTGTGCAGAATGCTGTCTTGATGTTGTGTTTGTGGAGGATCTTGCTTATTCTGTCTGTGGTACCTTTTATATTTACACTCACGAGGGCCTCACAGGATGTCACCACCACACATCCACCCAGAAAGCAGACTCAAACCTACACCAATGATGAAGCACAACCAAGAACCAGAAGCCAGACCGCAGCTGCAACATTAGCCATTTCAAACCCCTCCAATCCATACATGCAGCAGACTGACACCCACCATGAAGATGTAGCATGAACACAAACACGAAGCCAAAAAACAGCAATGCAGCTCACCAGCTCAAATCCCCCTGCAATTCAGACTAATCTGAGCACAATCAAGCCCCACCCAAACAGGACACACCCCATCCAATCAGAACACAGCCAAGCTCCCACCCAATCAGTTCAAACCCCCACTAGCAGTTAAAAGGAAGAAACAGCTGCGATCACACATTGCTCCCAGAAGCACGAAGCTGAAGCCTGAAGATGACAAATGAGACTTCATCGAAACGTCGCCAAGACACTTCCAATTTTACGTGGGAGAAAACCCGAATATACACACACACACACACGCACACACACACACACACACACACGTAGGTCTTGGCATATTGCTCCTAGAAGCACGAAGCTGATAACACCAGCCTGAAGAGGACGAATGAGACTTCATCGAAACGTCTCCAAGACACTTCCAATTTTACGCGGGAGAAAACCCAAATAACCAAAGACCTACATACATACATACATACATACATACATATATATATACATATATATATGTAGGTCTTTGGTTATTCGGGTTTGTATTCAGATATGGTTATTTGTTTCTATTTGGTTATTTTGGGTTTGTATTGTATTATGAATATGAATACAATAATAAATAATAAAATGACAGTAATATAACAGCAGCATAATGGCACCTGAGTAAATCAAACAGAAACCACATAACCCTAGTCTTGTCAGAAAGCAGAAGTTTGTCTGTAAATAAAGTGATGGAATCAGACAGGTCCCATGTCTGGATAATCCTTCAGACATGGGACCTGTGTGAGACCTTTGTTAAGTTATGTTATGTTATGTTATGTTTTGTTATGTTTTATGTTATTTTATGTTATTTTAATATTTTATTGTTATAAATGCTTGTAAAGGATTTATAAAATATCAGCAAAGTTGTTCCAAAGGCAGGTGCTGTGAAAGAGAACAGAAGATTCTCTTCCTGATGGTACTTCTTAACAGAAGGGACCAGGAACACAGGAGTGAAATCCAGCAGGTTCCAACAGGTTCTGGAGAACCGGTAGTGGAAATTTTGAGAACTGGCAAATGCCACCTCTGGAGATTTTGCAATATCCTTCCCCCAGGAGTGGGGAGGGAATGGGGATTTTGCAGTATCCTTCCCCTGCCACACCCATCAAGCCATGCCCACAGAACCAGTAGTAAAAAAATTTGAATTTCACCACTGCAGGAACATGCTCACTTTCTTAGACCTAGGAGGCTAGGCAGAAACATGTGGAGAGTAGTGCAAATGACCTGGCCCCATGAAAAGGTTTACAGAAGTTCACTTGAATTGCACCCACACCCTATTGGGAGCCAGTACAGCTTATGGACAATGGTGTATCCTGGCATATTTTGTTTGCCCATTACTGCCCATACCATGGGATCTTCAAGGCAGCCCCATATAGAGCACAGTGCAGTAATCGAGGAGGTGACCCAAGGTATGAGCAACCATGAGTAAGGTCTCCTTTTATCAATCTAAATCTGGATGTTTATTTACTGAATTGATTTGCTCCCAAAACTTAATATTGTGGAAAACGTACTAGAAAAAGCCTAGTGAAGAAACCTGAAAAGTGATCCAACTGGCCTACAGGACACCTGGGATAGCAGCATAATACTCAACTTACAAGAGTAAGTTTAATGTAAGATTAATGCCATAAGGCACAGGGAGAGAAAGAGAGAGAGAGAGACAGAGAGATAGAGAGAAACAGAATGGAGACAGAGAGACAGAGGTAGGTAGGATATATTTGTTTGTTAGTTTGTATGAGCTTTAAGAGATGGCTGACTCCAACATGTAAGTCTGGGAGACTTACATAAAAAATAAGAACTACAAGGAGGAGGAGGAGGAGGAGGAGGAGGAGGAGGAGAAGAAGAAGAAGAAGAAGAAGAAGAAGAAGAAGAAGAAGAAGAAGAACAACAACAACAACAACAACAACAACAACAACAACAACAAAAATCACCACCAGGCCTCTAGAAACACTCTACTACCCCAAAGCCTGGGAGAGCAGTCAAATTATTAAAGACTTCCAGAGGGGGAATCAGCATGGATTTCTACAGGGATATAATTCCAAAAAGCAAGTGCTTCAATTCTTTCGAAGAGATGTGTTTGGTAAAAGGGAAAATAACAATGGAAAAGTAAATTTTAATTTTTTTAACTATGCATTTATGTAACATATAATTTGATTTCCTAAATCCACTTACACTTCTTTGTAACACGCAGTCAAGGACCACTTCTAATCTACCATGTATTGATTTTCAACACCTTTTCACAGCCCTTCGTTGTTTTCCTCTAGCTTTCCTTTTTTTTTTTCTGGTTTGAGTGAATTTTAAACAATTAGACTAATAGCTATATGGATGAAAAATAACTGTATTTTAATCAGTTGATGCCCTGGTGTTAGTGAAAACAAGAATATGAAATGCATTTATCTCTGTATTGCCTTTTCTTCCTCCTCCACCTCCTTAGTTTAGTATACTCGCATTATAGCCAGACAAGGACAATCATCAGGATGATAAATGAAATGGCAAATAGTTTCCAACAATGTGACCTTGAATGACACTGATGACATTTATGACTGATGTGGAGGCATATCATTTGTAAATGACAGCTGGAGAAAGCAAAACAAAAAAAAACCCAATTATGCCACCTAAACCATTTGAGAGATAAAGTGCCTTTGATAAAGCTTTTCCCCTTTTCTTCCTTAATTGGAAAATATTCCATTTATTAGAAATGAATTTTTTGGAAAGCTTCTGTGGAACTCTGATCTCTGATTCAGAACTTAAATCAGCCAGAGGTCCACATAATTAAAATAGCTTTGCAGAAGCAGAAAGTCCTGTATGTTTCAAAAATTAAAGTAAGTTGACAAATTTTGACTGAAAGATATCAATCTGTCCTAAAAAAAAAAATTTTGTCTAATAGCCTTTGCAAATGTTCCATGTGACTTGTAGAAGAAGGAAATAAAAATTCTGACAGCAGAAGAAAGGTGACAGGAATTATAGAATAGAATAGAATTTTTTATTGGCCAAGTGTGATTGGACACACAAGGAATTTGTCTTGGTGCATATGCTCTCAGTGTACATACAGAGAGAAGAGAAGTGGGGAGAGCACACAGCCTTGGGGGGCCCCTGTGCTAATTGTACAGGTATTTGATGTGATCTTGCTTAGCTTCACCTGCTGCTTCCTGTTTGTTAGAAAGCTTGTGATCCACTTACAAGTCTGTTCCGGTACCTGTAGCTGGTTTAGCTTAGTTAGAAGAGTGTCTGGAATGATGGTATTGAATGCTGAACTAAAGTCTACAAAAAGGACCCTTGCATAGGTCTTTGGAGACTCAATATGTTGTAGGATGTAGTTAGACAAATTACAGCAATTTGTCTAACTCTAGGTAAAATTCTGAGAATAGCCAAGTTGAGCATAGAGACGGAGGATGAAGTAAGCAAGTAAGTATTTATTCAATTAGTGTTAAAAGAAACTAAAGTTTTAAATCCTGGAGGAGACAATTCAGATAAAATTTGACTGATCACCCTGGGAATTTATCTATTAGGGATAAAATATAAATAGACCTTTTGTCCATGAGTGGGCTTCAAAAATTTTAGCAAGGGGTTCTCTGCCCACTGGGTGGGTATGGCCATTGTAGGCGTGGCCTAGTCGACCTTCTGCAGCATGGTGGGTGGTGTTTTTACCCTCCTCAGGCTCCAGAGGTCCTCTGTTGGAAACAGGCCTGTTTCCGGCCTTTCCGAACTTTCGATAGGCCCGTTTTTTGCCCTCCCTGAGACTCCGCGTGCACCCTGCACTTAGCTGCATCCAAAACAGGCCATGTGGGGACTCCTTGGAGGGGTGGGAGCAGTGGGGCCAGCCAGGAGTGGGATTTGTGGGTTCTCTGAACTGCACAGAATCTTAGCTAGAGATTCTCCCAAACCCATGTGAACCCCCAGCAGCCCACTCCTGCTTTTGTCCCTATAAAGCATACACTTTCATAATACATGTAAGGTGGTTTCAAACACTTTATCACCAGACAGGCAAATGTGCTTCACAGAAGGGACTTTATTATACCTGCCTTGAAAGAATGCTGATGAAAGATTTATCTGGAGTACCTGTCTTGGAGTAATGCTGATGTATCTGATTTTTTTAAAAAAATCAACTTAGAGAATTTTTTTCTTTTTGCAGATAACTTTCTGGTTCCCAAGTAACCCTATTTATTCACATTCTATCAAGTTGGGACAACCTGTTGATTTCCATCTGGATGTCAGGGTTCCAAGTAACAGTCCCAATGAAATCAAAACTCTGAGGCCTGGAGTTTTCTCAAAGTAGGAATTTATTAGGAATGCCATACTGGCACAGCTGGTGAAAACCCGACTCTGAAGGACCCGAGGTTTTCCCCACCCAAATCAAAACCCAAAGTCCTTGCCCCCAGGTCACACATCTATCACATAGTCCAATCAGGCCCCAGTCCTCCTTCAGCTGCCTTTGGCCCATATCTTCCAAACACCTGGTAGGAATGTCCTTAGTTCCCACAGGAAATAATGTTATTTTGGCTACAATTCCCCCAGTTATCTCTATCTCAAGTGGCACAGTGGTTAGAGTACAATACTGCAGGCTACTTCTGACTGCTGGCTGCCAGCAGTTTAGCAGATTGAATCTCACCAGGCTCAAGTTTGACTCAGCCTTCCATCCTTCCAAGGTAGGTAAAATGAGGACCCAGATTGTTGGGGGCAATATCCTGACTTGTAAACCTCTTAGAGAGGGCTGGAAAGCACTGTGAAGTGGCATATATGTCTAAGTGGTATTGCTATCTTCCCCCTTACATTCCCACAGCAGCAACCAGTCTTGCTGTGGCAGCCTTGAAGATTTCCAAAAATGGTTCCAGGGCTGACACGGAAGCTCTACTTACATTATTCTTTGGATTATTAATTGTTTGGCTTGTTCATAGCCGGTTGATATTAAAAATGGTAGAGAGAGCCTTTATGAAGCCAACTTGTTCCCCACTGCCTGTTTCCATAGGGAAGAGAAATTATCTGTTAAAACTATATGGGTCAGTCTGATTGGAAAGAATTGTATTTTATGCCAGTATATTACCATCTTCCAGGCTTTAATCTGAATGAATGCCATTCCTGTCTTGAGTCTAACTAGACAGAGTTCCATTGGGAGCTAATAAAGTTGACTGTAAAGATTTTGTTGGCACAGCATTCTTGGCTAAAACCAGAATTTTTGATTTTCTCAACTTCTCTGCAGTATCTTAATGTTACTGCAATGGCTCTTTTCAATCCAACAGGTGTTTCCAAGATTATAGAGGCAGCATCAGTGTAAGCCATAAAGTAGAATTTGGAAATTAAAGCAATGCCAATAGCACTTAAACTAGTAAACTGCTCCATAGTGCTTTACAGCACTCTCTGAGTGGTTTATAACTCCTTCTTGCTTAAAAGTCTGTGCTGACCAATTGGCCCCCATCTTCACCCATATTTTCAATAAATCACTAGAGATGTGTTATGTTCCTTCTTGCTTCAAACGCTCTACCATCATCCCAGTGCCGAAGAAGCCCACCATCAAGGAACTGAATGACTACAGACCAGTTGCTTTAACATCTGTCGTCATGAAAACCTTTGAAAGGCTAGTGCTTTCCTACCTGAAAACCATCATGGATCCGCTGTTAGACCCCTTGCAATTTGCATACCGAGCAAATAGATCAACAGATGATGCTGTTAATATGGCTCTGCACTACATCCTACAACATCTTGAGTCTCCAAAGACCTATGCAAGGGTCCTTTTTGTAGACTTTAGTTCAGCATTCAATACCATCATTCCAGACATTCTTCTAACTAAGCTAAACCAGCTACAGGTACCGGAACAGACTTGTAAGTGGATCACAAGCTTCCTAACAAACAGGAAGCAGCAGGTGAAGCTAAGCAAGATCACATCAAATACCTGTACAATTAGCACAGGGGCCCCCCAAGGCTGTGTGCTCTCCCCACTTCTCTTCTCTCTGTATACCAATGACTGCATCTCCAATGATCCATCTGTTAAGCTACTGAAGTTCGCAGATGACACAACAGTGATTGGTCTCATTCGAGACAATGACGAATTTGCATATAGACAAGAGGTCGAACGACTAGCCTTGTGGTGCAACCAAAACAATCTGGAACTGAACACACTCAAAACCGTAGAAATGGTGGTAGACTTTAGGAGAAACCCTTCCATACTTCCACCTCTCACAATACTTGACAACACAGTATCAACAGTAGAAACCTTCAAATTTCTGGGTTCTATCATATCGCAAGATATCAAATGGACAGCTAACATCAAAAACATCATTAAAAAAGGACAACAAAGAATGTTCTTTCTGCGCCAACTCAGTAAGCTCAAACTGCCCAAGGAGCTGCTGATCCAGTTCTACAGAGGAATTATTGAGTCTGTCATTTGCACCTCTATAACTGTCTGGTTCGGTTCTGCAACCCAACAAGAAAAACACAGACTTCAGAGGATAATTAGAACTGCAGAAAAAATAATTGCTACCAACCTGCCTTCCATTGAGGACCTGTATACTGCACGAATCAAGAAGAGGGCCGTGAAAATATTTGCAGATCCCTCGCATCCTGGACATAAACTGTTTCAACTCCTACCCTCAAAACGACGCTATAGAGCACTGCACACCAGAACAACTAGACACAAGAACAGTTTTTTCACTCTGCTAAACAAATAATTCCCTCAACACTGTCAGACTATTTACTGAATCTGCACTACTATTAATCGTTTCATAGTTCCCATCACCAATCTCTTTCCACTTATGACTGTATGACTATAACTTGTTGCTGGCAATCCTTATGATTTATATTGATATATTGACCATCAATTGTGTTGTAAATGTTGTACCTTGATGAACATATCTTTCTTTTATGTACACTGAGAGCATATGCACCAAGACAAATTCCTTGTGTGTCCAATCACACTTGGCCAATAAAATTCTATTCTATTTACAAAGTCAGCCTATTGCCCCCAACAACCTGGGTCCTCATTTTATGAACCTTGGAAGGATGGAAGACTGAGTCAACCTCATGCCCGTCAGGATGAAACTCCAGATTTTGGGCAGAGTTAGCCTGCAATACCGCATTCTAACCACTATGCAACTAGGGCGGTTCATTTATCCTGTGCTAGGATGAGTACATGGAAATCCAAATTATGTAATAGATCTGCCAAAGAATTAGATTCCTGATTTTGTGGAATAGAGTTGAAAAATACATGCAAGAAAGTGAAAGGGCAGGCTTAATTATGAATGAAAGGACTAAAGTTTATGTTATAAAAATAATGAAAGTAATGTCATCTAGACTGTTGTGATTTTGTATGAAAAGTAGGAATGACAGCTGATCATTATGTTCCAGAGAATGTTAATGCTGAATGATAATAACGAAAGAACCAGGAACACAATATTCTGAATAAATGAGATTTGGGCGGAAATACTCTATTAGTTGACGTGAATGGATAAGCGGGAATAAGATGACAGAGTACAGAAAAACATAATCGCTCCATTCAAAGACACAGATCTGAATGAGATGACTGATTCTTTATGTGCTTAAATATATTTGTTTCAAATAGACATTTAAAGACACCTAATGACGTGTTCACCGGAAAAAAATAATTAATCTAAAATTACGATTTTTGTTCCTTATCATAAAAGACTGAGAGAATAAGTCAGGGGGAAATAAGAGATAAAAAGTTCTAAACATCAGGCAATATTATGAATCTTGGAAAAAATAGACATAGAAGAAAGAAAAATATATGAAACATCTGAGGCTTGACAGACTTATGACAAAAAGTTATAAAATGTGTTATTATCTGAACAGGACACCTAAAAAATTGACCTCAGGAAAGATAACGCAGATATTACCTGAAATTACTGAAATGTGCGAAATTATGCTAAATGGGAAGTCTGAAAAAAGATGCTCAATGAAAGTAGGAAGAAATTAGGAAATTGGGAAGTGCAGTTGTAAATGAAAAAATCATATAAAAGAAATGATTGCTACAAAAAAATGAAGAATAAACAATATTGTATGATAGACATAGAGACATAGAATTTTCTTGGCCAAGTGTAATTGGACACACAAGGAATTTCTCTTGCTGCATACGCTTTCGGTATACATAAAAGAAAAGATACGTTCGTCAAGAATCTTAAGGTACAACACTTAATGATAGCCATAGGATACAAGCAACAAAGTTACAGTCATACTGTCGTGTCCCACTCCTCCGCTGAGGGCCGGGTCAGGGAAATCCGAATCAGGCTTGCCTCTGCAGCTCTGCCCAAAGTCCTAGCAAAGTCCTCAGAGCAGGCAGGAGACCAGTAAGTGACTTCAGCAAGATAAGTTCGACTTTGCCTGACTCAGAGACTGCCAGAAAGCAGATCCTTTATATAGGCCATGGGGTGTGGCTCCATGACTCAGCACTCATTAAGGCCTGCCCCTCCCTTCCTTCTGTTGCCTCCGCCTATCCAATCTTCTGATGCGAGGGTCACTCCAATCAGCTGTTGTTGGAAGTAAACTTTCCTCAGGCTCACATGCTATGGAGGAGGGGGAGGGGTCTAGCTGCTCCGTTTGCCTGGGCATGGAGCCAGGGCTGGGACCGGGGGATGCCCCCTCCTCTGCAGCTTGTCTGGGCATGGAGCCAGGACTGGGGCCGGGAGGCATACATTCCTCCGTGTTCGGGAGCAGATAAGCAGACCCCGGCTGCGGTGAGAGCGGACAAGACACAACACATACAGTCATAAGTGGAAGGACATGGATGGTGGGAGCGATGGGAAGATTAATAGTAGTGCAGATTTAGTAAATAGTTTGACAGTGTTGAGGGAATTATTTGTTGAGGGTCCTTGAGTGGCGCAGACTGCTAAACAGTCTGTTATTAACAACAGCTGCCTGCAATTATTGCAGGTTCAAGTCCCACCAGGCCCAAGGTTGACTCAGCCTTCCATCCTTTATAAGGTAGGTAAAATGAGGACCCAGATTGTTGGGGGCAATAAGTTGACTTTGTATATAATATACAAATAGGATGAAGACTATTGCTTAACATAGTGTAGCCCTGAGTCTTTATAAAATAAGAGATATAATTTATATTTTTATAGAATATATATATATATATATATATATATATATATATATATTTGTTTAGCAGAGTGATGGCGTTTGGGAAAAAAACTGTTCTTGTGTCTAGTTTTTCTGGTGTGCAGTGCTCTATAGCTTCGTTTTGAGGGTAGGAGTTGAAACAGTTTATGTCCTGAATGTGAGGTGTCTGTAAATATTTTCACAGCCCTCTTTTTGACTCGTGCAGTATACAGGTCCTCAATGGAAGGCAGGTTGGTAGCAATTGATTTTTCTGCAGTTCTAATTATCCTCTGGAGTCTATGACTGTCTTGTTGGGTTGTAGAGGTGCAGATGACAGACTCAATAATTCCTCTATAGAACTGGATCAGCAGCTCCTTGGGCAGTTTGAACTTTCTGAGTTGGTGCAGAAAGAACATTCTTTGTTGTGCTTTTTTGATGATGTTTTTGATGTTAGCTGTCCATTTTAGATCTTGCGATATGGTAGAACCTAGAAATTTGAAGGTCTCTACTGTTGATATTGTGTTGTTTAGTATTGTAGGAGATGGAAGTATGGAAGGGTTTTTCCTAAAGTCTACCACCATTTCTATGGGTTTTTTAAAAACAATTTTGTATTTTTTTTCAGACCCACAAATATAAAATACATATTTTCTGAATAGAGCATTGACCGAGTCAAAATTCATACAACTTATTTTCTCCATATTTACTATATATACTCCAATTTCTGCCAATATTCTACTTTCCCCCTTTTATCTCTTATTTATATTTTTATAGAATATATTAATCATTATTACCATCCACCCTCGCCTCCTTATCTTCACCTATTTCAAATTATTCTCTTCAGTACTCCCTTTATCATATATGTTTTTCACAGTTTTTTAATCCATTGAAACTCTTTAATTTAAACACAGTCATTCAATCATTTAATTTTTCACAATTATTTCTTTAGTATCAATTTTTCCCAAAGATGGACCAAATTTTATCATATTTTACTACTTTATCTGTTATTTTACCCTTTTAAGCATATATTTCTTTATATTTGTTTTACATCATCTTTATCTAAAAATTAATCATTTTACCATTTAACCTGAAACAATACAATCCTTCCCATTTATTTTAATAACCCCCTTGGTTAACTTCCATTTCAAATTCATTCCAACTTTCCCCTTCAAATAATTCCTTTTTTATAATTTTTTTAATATAATTTTTTTATAACTAGACACAAGAACAGTTTTTTCCCGAAGGCAATCACTCTGCTAAACAAATAATTCCCTCAACACTGTCAAACTATTTACTAAATCTGCACTACTATTAATCTTCTCATCGTTCCCATCACCAATCTCTTTCCACCTATGACTGTATGACTGTAACTTTGTTGCTGGCAATCCTTATGATTAATATTGATATATTGACCATCATTTGTTTTGTAAATGTTGTACCTTGATGAAGGTATCTTTTCTTTTATGAACACTGAAAACATATGCACCAAGATAAATTCCTTGTGTGTCCAATCACATTTGGCCAATAAAAAAAAAATTCTATTCTATTCTATTCTAATTCAATTTTTACAGTCCCAGTATTAATACAATTCCTTTACACTTTCAGGGTTACAAAATATACTTCATCGTATTCAAATAATATAATCATCCATATTACTTCTATCACAATTATTTATAAGGCTATTATTATACTTGAATTTAAATGACAACATAATTGATTTGATATAATTTCCCCTTCTAAATAAATCATTTTATATCAAATCAATTATGTTGTCATTTAAATTCAATTTTAACAATCCCAATATTTTTAATTTTATTCATTTCCATTTCCTTTAAATTTCAGTCTTTTAATCCTTCTAAATATATCATTTTATACCAAATTTATTCCATCTTAATCACCCCCAGAAACAGTACAATTCTTCACATTTATTTTTATAATTCATTTTGTATAATTCAATTTTTACAGTCCCAATAATTTCCCCTTCTAAATAAATCATTTATATCAAATCAAATATGTTGTCATTTAAATTCAATTTTAAGAATCCCAATATTTTTAATTGTATTCATTTCAATTTCAATTACCAGATCTCCTCTTATTCAAATAGTATAATCACCAATATTAATCCTAATACCATTGTTAATACAATTATTACTTTACACATATTTCATATTACCCTTCTTCCTATCCATTAATTACTCCCTTAACCATTTTCTCCTGGTCCATCTAATATACCACCCATTTTTTTCTTCTTCTTTTTATACTCATTTTCTTTTTTTTCTTTTTCTTCTTTTAAATATCCACTCTTTTATTCTCTTCTGATCTATTCCCCTTTTCTCCTCTTACCTTCCTTGTTTCCCCATTGTTAATCCCAATGTAATCATTCAATTTTTCCCCTCTGAATTTTCTATTTTTAACATTGTTAATCCCAATGTAATCATTAAAAAAAAACATTTCTCACCTAGATTGCCCTCTATTCTCAGCTGATCTATTCCCCTTTTTCCTCTCTGCTTCTTTCTGACCTCTCTATTTTTAGCACTGTTAATCCGAGTGTAACCATTAAAACTGTTATTCACTCTCTTTTTTTCATTGTTATTCCCAATGTAATCATTTAATTTTTCATCAGTATCTTTATCTTCAGTATTATTTTCTTGCTTCTCATTAATAGCTTGTTCATCCCATTGAATATGGTCTGGAAAAATTCTTGATTTTTTTCTGTCCACATCAAATGGTAAATGTACCATTTGAAACCATCTCGATTAGTTCTTGCCACATTTTGACATCTTAGTTGCTTTTTAACTTCAGTTTAAATTTTGTTGTTTTCTACCTCTTGTGCTATCAATGTTCAGTTGTTGAGAAGACAAACAAATCTTCCTTACAAACTCTCATGGCTCGTTCCTCAAGGACGCAATAAATTTTCTGTATTTAAAGTGTTCAATGTAGTACTTTTTTTTTCTGCCAGTAGATGGCTCTCTAGAATCCACAAGTTCCAAATCAACAATGTAACAAAATATCCAGTTTTGTATATTAAATCCAATTAACTTTCTTTCTTTCTCTTCTAAGTTTTTTATACTTTCCAATTTCCAACTTTACGTTTCAGTTCAAGTTCAATTTAAAATATTTAACGGGGCTTTTCTATTGTGGGGTTTTCTTTATTCTTTAATCTTCCTTTAAGGTTCAAGATTTTTCTTGCAGTTTATATCCACTCCTGTTCCAAAAGTATTTTCTTTTGGGTTTCTTTTTCTTATAATAAATTTAGTCTTTCCAAATTCAGCATCCAGATTTAAAATTTAAACATCAAACTCCGCTTTGGGCCTTAGTGTTTTTTACTTCTGCTTTCTCTCTTCTCTGTCAATTAACTTCCCCCAACACTATTTAGCTGCTCTTTCCATGACGGGATAACTTTAAAAAATTCCAATTTTTTTCTTTATTACCTGTGAGCTGGCCAATCACTCACCCGGTACCCATACTCCATCCAAATCTCTGCTCCTGCACAATTCTTATTCCAGATGCCCCGGCTTCATGGTGGTTGCAATGGCCGCCAAAACTCTGCCACTGAATCAAAGAGTTTTCTCTGGCTTTCCAAGAAACTTGCCTGTTCCCCTTTAGCCATCCAAGATGACTCTCCTTCTTTGCCATCCCTACAAGACGGTTCTGGTCCGAAGATCCCCCGACAGCGGTTCATCTGGCTGAGTTTCACCAGGCTCATCAGAGCCTGGTTTTTCCCAACCAGTCTTGCCATGATGCTTCCGGTCTCTCCCTCACCATTTCTACGGTTTTGAGTGTGTTCAGTTCCAGATTGTTCCAGTCACACCACAAAGCTAGTTGTTCAACCTTCCGTCTGTATGTGGATTCATCATTGTCTCAAATGAGACCGATCACTGTTGTGTCATCTGCAAACTTCAGTAGTTTAACAGATGGATCATTAGAGATGCAGTCATTGGTATACAGAGAGAAGAGAAGTGAGGAGTTGTATTGTATGATGTGTTGTATGATATTGTATGATGTGTTGTATATATAGAAAAAAAAGTATTTGTAGCAGTTATGGAGAGCAAGGAGCTGTTTACATTAAAAGAGGCTGAAAAAATGCTGAACATTTTTAAACATGGATAAGAACAAAGAGCCTCTGGCAAAATCAGATTAATTAAAAATAAAAGCAATTAAATGATTTTGAATGAAACTAAAATAAGAGATTCCTGGAAGGAGCATTCTATAGATTTGGATGGGATTAGTATCTAAATGTGGAAGACTGAAAATATTACTTGTCAAGAAAAAGACTGCAGAAGAAAAGTGTCAATCCTGTGCGTATATTGAAAAATAGATGTTGCAACTGGACGTCACAGGAAAACCTAGATGCATTTAGTTTATGGATATGTGAAAATGCCATAGAATGGTGCCATGGCCTAGAGGTGGAGCTCTCACCTCACAATCAGGAGGCTGTGAGTTTGATCCTAGGTAGAGGCAGATATTTGTCTCTCTGGGCACAATGACAATATATCTGCTGAACAAAACTCCGCATTGGTGACAGGAAGGGCATCCAGCCTTTAAATGCTCTGCTAGTTCCATTCAGTTGCCCAGGCTCCGCACCTCAAGGGATTATGGCATTGTTAAATGATGATGATGATGTGTGAAAATATCATTTGAAAGAATGCCGTTATTGTTCCCCTTTCAAAGGAAAGATAGCAAAAGAGAATGCACAAAAGCTACATGGAGATTAATGTGCAAAAAGTGATCTGGAAAAATCCTAAGAGATCAACATATGTAAATTTTAAAAGGACTGCTTGTTTGCCATTCAGAGTTATGGTTTGACATTTTGATAACTGTATTCCTTTGGGTGTCAAGGTTCCAGAAAAACCTCTTCTGCATAAAAAAAACTCAGAAGCCATTGTTTTCCAGAGTTCTTTACTAGCATGAGGAAACTGGCACACGATGAGTGAAATTCCAAAACTGAATTTCCGGATTCTTTTCCCAGTTATACAAACCCCAAGAGTCCCACCCCCCTGACCCCTTTGATGGTCACATGGTCCCACGTTCTCCCAGTTCATTCGAATATCTTCTTGCCACTCTTCCTGCAGATGTGAACACCATCCGACCTTGACCGCTTGAAGAATGTTACCATACCCCTCAGCCCCCCTTCCTCCCCTCAGGGGAAAAATGTGGCAGCGTCTGGAACCCTAAAGTCTAATATGGTTTCCAGGCCTGACATTGGGTAGGGTGGGAAACATTTTGTGTATTGTGCAAGCTATTTCCTGGTCCTATGAGTCACAGTCCCAATCCTTGATAGGAATAATCACCATGGTTGCTACCAGATTTGGAAGCTATCCTCATGGAAACATGCTTTGCTGACACACAAGGGCTTATCAGAACATAGTCCATCATACAATCCCAGGGACAACAATCAGGCTAACTCTAACTAAAGCTCACAGGTGAATAGCCCAAGATATATAAGGGTGCATCTTTCCAGAACTAGAACTGGCAGGCAGCTGGAATATTGTTGTACGGCAGAATGTGCTGTTTGATCAGAATTATTGCTCTGCTTTTGTTAATCCTTCTTTAAGCTTTTTAACATATTGGGGGGACCCAGCCACTTTAATCAATAATGGAGAAAAGTGGTGGACAATTCCCCCCCCCCATTTGTTTGATGGAGAAGCGCTGATCCTGAATGAGATGGGAGAAACAATGGGTGATACTCCACTTCAAACTGCTCTCAATGCTGATGTCCTTAATATTTCTGCTCATGGTAGCAAATCAGCAGTTTAAATGAGAATAGTTTTCATACTTTTTTCTACCTGATAATGTAATTATTTTTTTCATTATAATATATTTTATATTGATATAAAATATTCCTACCTCTTACTTTGTAATTTTAATATTAAGAATGCATCTCTCTCTTTCTCTCTTTCTTTATACCTATCTATCTATCTATCATCTATAACTATCTATATATATATCATCTATCTATCTATCTATCTATCTATCTATCTATCTATCTATCTATCTATCTATCTATCTATCTATCTATCTATCTATCTATCATCTATAACTATCTATATATATATCATTCATCTATCTATCTATCTGTCTGTCTGTCTGTCTGTCTGTTTGTATGTGTGTATACATTTATATATATAAAGTGGGTTTTTTCCTATCGAAACAACCCAAATAGGGGAGGGAGCATACTGCTTCCCTTTCGCCTTTCAGCCCCAATCCAAGAGCCCTCATAGTCAGTCGCTTACACGACAAACTATTTTGTGTTAAATTTATATTTACTGACAAAGAAATAAAGGGAGACTAGTATAGATCTATTTCAAACTATTTAGCTCTAAAAGCTAATGGTACTAACACAATACGATTTTAAAATACTACTTTGTGTGTGTGTGTGTGTGTGTGTGTGTGTGTGTGTGTGTGTGTGTGTATCTTAGTATTTTAAAATCGTATTGTGTTAGTACCATTAGCTTTTAGATATCTTTTTTATAGGTTGCACTGAAGTAGCTATGATTCTTATTGATGTCATTTGTATGCTCTTCTATGACCAAATAAAAAGAAAACCTAGGAGATTTTTCAAATGTTCCACTCTTTACACTAATAAAGGCAAAGATAATTTTGTGCCTGAGAAACACTGATAAATAAGTGTGATATGATGAAGGAAGCATGTGTCAGAAAGCAAACTGGTTATCCAATTTTGCACCAGCTGTAGTTTTCAAATATTCTTCAAAGACAATTCAACATAGGTAAATAATTGTTATGATCACAGACCAGCAACTTAAAAAGTGGACTATATGGTAAAAACAAACAAACAGAAAAATAAAAGAACCATAGATTCAGTAAAAAAAACATAGTATAAATATTATCATAAATATTATCTAGGGAGAAGAATAAAACACCTAAAGCCTAAAACGTTTCTAAAGCTTCAATAAGAATGCATAAAACAGTTTACTACAATGTTGTAAATCCTGGCAGCAGAACACTAAAAATAAAACCTAGGAAATAGAAACAAAATGGCTAATAATAAAAATACATTTGGGGTATAAAATATTGAAGTTTTTCTTTTCAACATTAGATTACATAAATATATAAAAGCATGAGTTAATCCAGTGATAAAGATACCAATAAATATATCATAACCAAGATAGTATATTGGTCAGTGACAAATAAGATACCACAGGAGATAAAGCTGGATACAAAGTGATTTAAAACACGTCATGTTAGTAAAATCAGAGACTGAAGAGAATACTTTCAGCAATGGCAGCTGAAAGAAATTTTGCAAGTCTCTTTGCAAATTCTGGTCTGACAGCACAGAACAAGTGAGGTTGTCCTTAAAGCAAAAGGAACTTCTATTGATACTGTTGTGACCCAGGCCCAAGTAGGTAGTAATAAACTTAGTCCGTGGAAAAACAAACTTTATTCGAACAGCTGGGAATTACTTCATTCCAGCATCATTCAACTCAAAGTAAAACAAATGCGTCCCAACACAAATTCTCCAGTTATCTCACAAACCTTAGTCCAATTATGCAAACTACCAAAGGCCCTTCCTGGCAAACGTCCAGAAGTCACAAAAACAAAGATGTACATGAAGCAGAGGACGAAGCAGAAGATGATGCAACCAACGTTGTTTTCCAGAGTTCTTTACTAGCATGAGGAACTGGCACACGATGAGTGAAATTCCAAAACTGAATTTCAGTTCTTTTCCCAGTTATACAAACCCCAAGAGTCCCACCCCCCTGACCCCTTTGATGGTCACATGGTCCCACGTTCTCCCAGTTCATTCGAATATCTTCTTGCCACTCTTCCTGCAGATGTGAACACCATCCGACCTTGACCGCTTGAAGAACGTTACCATACCCCTCAGCCCCCCTTCCTCCCCTCAGGGGAAAAATGTGGCAGCGTCTGGAACCCTAAAGTCTAATATGGTTTCCAGGCCTGACATTGGGTAGGGTGGGAAACATTTTGTGTATTGTGCAAGCTATTTCCTGGTCCTGAGTCACAGTCCCAATCCTTGATAGGAATAATCACCATGGTTGCTACCAGATTTGGAAGCTATCCTCATGGAAACATGCTTTGCTGACACACAAGGGCTTATCAGAACATAGTCCATCATACACTCCCAGGGACAACAATCAGGCTAACTCTAACTAAAGCTCACAGGTGAATAGCCCAAGATATATAAGGGTGCATCTTTCCAGAACTAGAACTGGCAGGCAGCTGGAATATTGTTGTACGGCAGAATGTGCTGTTTGATCAGAATTATTGCTCTGCTTTTGTTAATCCTTCTTTAAGCTTTTTAACATATTGGGGGGACCCAGCCACTTTAATCAATAATGGAGAAAAGTGGTAGACAATCCCCCCCCCTTTGTTTGGTGGAGAAGCGCTGATCCTGAATGAGATGGGAGAAACAATGGATGATACTCCACTTCAAACTGCTCTCAATGCTGATGTCCTTAATAATCAAAAAAGGCGACCCCAGCTTAGTTGATAATTATAGACCTATCTCCCTATGTTGCGTCGCCTGCAAGGTTATGGAATCCATCATCAACCAATCCATTACCTTACACTTAGAAATGCACAACCTTCTCTCAAATAAACAATTTGGCTTCAGGAAAAAATTATCATGCAATCTACAACTTCTCTACTGTAAAAACCTATGGACTACTAATCTTGATCTAGGTAAATCAATAGATGCAATATACATAGACTTCTGCAAAGCTTTTGACTCAGTAGTACATGATAAACTTCTCCTAAAATTAAAATCCTATGGCATTTCAGGACCCTTACACCACTGGATATCTGCTTTTTTGTCAAACAGACAACAAATAGTTAAAATTGGTAATGCTCTTTCAAATCCTGTTCCTGTCAAGAGTGGTGTTCCTCAAGGCAGCGTTCTTGGACCTACTCTCTTTATAATATATATAAATGATCTTTGTATTGATATTTCAAGTAACTGTGTTCTCTTTGCTGATGATGTCAAACTTTTCAACACCACTGACAATGCATCCACAATTCAAAAGGACCTTGATCATCTATCTGCCTGGTCTAAAATTTGGCAACTACAAATTTCAACCAGTAAATGCTCAGTCTTGCACATTGGAAGAAAGAACCCAATCACAAAGTACATGCTTGATGGACATTGCCTCGCAGATGACCCCACCCTGTCAAAGACCTTGGGTTTTACATCTAACGATTTAAGTCCCAAAGCCCACTGCAACTACATAGCTAAGAAGGCTCTAAGAGTTGTCAACTTAATTTTACGTAGCTTCTTTTCAAAAAACACCACGCTACTGACCAGAGCATATAAAACATTTGTTAGGGCAATTCTTGATTACTGCTCTCCTGTCTGGAACCCTAAAGTCTAATATGGTTTCCAGGCCTGACATTGGGTAGGGTGGGAAACATTTTGTGTATTGTGCAAGCTATTTCCTGGTCCTATGAGTCACAGTCCCAATCCTTGATAGGAATAATCACCATGGTTGCTACCAGATTTGGAAGCTATCCTCATGGAAACATGCTTTGCTGACACACAAGGGCTTATCAGAACATAGTCCATCATACAATCCCAGGGACAACAATCAGGCTAACTCTAACTAAAGCTCACAGGTGAATAGCCCAAGATATATAAGGGTGCATCTTTCCAGAACTAGAACTGGCAGGCAGCTGGAATATTGTTGTACGGCAGAATGTGCTGTTTGATCAGAATTATTGCTCT